>NC_048600.1:92748613-93048613 GCF_003668045.3 Cricetulus griseus
AGAGGAGTACCTAGTACTGAGAGACTCACCACGAAATTTTGTATCTGACATGGGTATACACAAAGGCCTAATCTTCTAGAATGAGCCCAAGACAAGGTTGTGGGAGACAGCTATTTCTTTACAAAGTATGTGGTATGACCAAGCAGTCATTAGAAATCATTAGGGGAAGCATTAAGACAAAGTTATACATGCCACCAAGCTACAGGAGAACTTCCCCAGGGTGACAGGGGCCAATGGGAGACAGAGTCTAAAGGGCCCTAATGGTTCTCACTTATTCTCCCTCAAAACCTTTTAAAGCGTCCATCACGGTGACCAGCCCCAGAGTAATGTACATTTAATTCAGCTTCTAATGCAGTACAATCAATAGCACGGTGACACAGACAGTTTATCACACGTCATCCGAAGTTTAACAAGGAAATAAATTAGTAATAAACACAAACCAAGCACTTAGAAGTTCAATTTGAGGTTTCATCTTCCCCCACAAATCAAAATGCTTCTTATAGCTTATTAAATATTTCAGGATAAAATAAAGTGTTTTCAGTTGTTTTGTTTTGTTGTTTTTTTTTTTTTTTTCTAACTCAGGATAGAATGGATTGGAAAATTCCTTAAGAAAAAAAAAGTAAGTGTAATGGCTTTGATTTTAACAATACTTTACAGTTCATAAGCTGTCTTCACATCTTCTCTTGTTTTCATCCCCCTCTTCAGAGTCTTGGCAATTAGGACAAGTAAACACAGCAGACAAAGGAGGACCCTGAAGGATAAGGGGAACTGTGAGTCTCCAAACACCTGGTCTAGGATGGGATTAGTCCTGAGAGGGATTGGGTTCTGACGGAGAAGGTGGGGAGATAGAGACAGAGTGCTCTACATGGTGTCCTTCACTGGAGTTCAGGATTGTTGAGATTTGGTAAGGATGTTACCATGCTTCATTAGGGTTGTTTGTTAGTTGTAGGTTTTTGGAGACTTTAAATATAGACTGTTGGGTTAATCACATCCCTTGGTGTCTAGATAGCTCAGTGGTTAAGAATACTTGTCTTGCAGAGGACTGACTTTGGTTCCAGGAGCCCATGTGGCTGCTCACAAACTGTCTGTTATTCCAGTTCCAAGGGATCTGAAGCTCTCTTCTGACCTCGGTGGGGACAGGCACACAGGCATACATGCAGGCAAAACATTAAAACAAAACAGAAAAAACCCACACATCCCATGCTGGGCAGTAGTGGCACACACCTTTACGCCCTGCACTCGGGAGGCAGAGGCAGGTGGATCTCTGTGAGTTTCAGACCAGCCTGGTCTACAAGAGCTAATTCCAGGACAGCCTCCAAAGCCACAGAGAAACCCTGTCTCGAAAAACAAACAAACAAACAAACAACCACATCCCTTAGATGGCATATAGTCTCCATCAAGTAACTGCTCTTATCTTATTCAGTAAGGGACTTTATACCCTACCCTCATTCCACTTATGTAAAACCCAAAACAGACCAAGTTCTTCCCTAGCTACTAGGGTGGAGGAAGGCAGGCACCTCCCTCTCTGCATGCCGACAGAGCTTAGTGTTTGTCTTTATAGTGATAAGTCATTTACTTGGCAAAAAAAATCATTTGTGTTATGTGCTTAGGATGTGTGTAGCTTTCTGTATGTTATACCTTATTAAATTATTATACTCAGGAACTAGAGAAATGGTTCAGTGGTTAAGATCACTAACTGCTTTTCCAGAGGACCTGGGTTCAAGTTCCAGCACCCACATGGCATCTCATAACTGTCTGTAATTCCAGTTCCAGAGGACCTGACACCCATGGCAAAACACCAATGTACATAAAATCAAAATAAATAAAAATTAAAAAGTTATTATATCTCTGCTGGGTAGTGGTGGTGCACGCCTTTAATCCCAGCATTTGGGAGGCACAGATCGGCAAATCTCTGAGAGTTCAAGGCCAGCCTGGTCTACGGATCTAGTTTCAGGACATCTATTACACAGAGAAACCCTGTCTCGAAAAACCATATATATATATATATATATATTATATATATATATTATATATATATAATCTTCAAGATTATATATAATATATATACATATATATACATATATACATATATATACATATATATAAAATCTTCAAAAAGTCCTGCTGGAAAAAAGCTGGCTATGGTGGTATGTGCTGTAGTCAAAGCAACTTGTGAGACAAAGAAGGAAGATCACTTGAGCCAAGAGTTCAAAATCTCTTTGGGCAGCGTAGCTAGGAATTGAACTCAGGACCTCAAGAAAAGCAGCCTGTGCTCTTAACTGCTGAGCCATCTCTCCAGCCCTAAGACCCCCCATCTCTTTTTTCTTTCCTTCCTTCCTCCCTCTCTTCCTTCCTGTATTTGTTGTTGTTGTTGTTGTTGTTGTTGTTTCTGTGTTACAGTCCTGGCTGTCCCAGAACTCACTCTTAGTCCAGGTTGGCCTTGAACTCACAGACATCCACCTGCCTCTGCCTCCCAAGTGCTGGGGCATGCGCCACCACCCAGCAAGGCCCCATCTCTTTAAAGGAAAATACCCTGCTGGAATTTTGAAGAGAATTATACAAAATATGGGTTATGTGAGAAGGAACTAAGAACTGGCATCTGAAGATTGTCATCTTCCACTGGGAGACTGCTTTCCTGGCATGTGACCCAGGGAGATAGAGAAACAGAGACAGGGAGACAAAGACACAGAAAGAGACAGAGAAAGGAATTCGCCCCCCTCTCCCTGTTGCTTCTTCCTCTACGGGGGCTTACCCAGCAGCTCCTTTTTCTGAGGTCCTTCCAAAATGATTCTCTTTATCTATGTTGAGACAGTAGCCTCTGATCAAAGTGAACTGGGAGCAGAAGACTAGGAAGTGGATGATGAAAGAGAAGAATCAGGTTGTCGATCGTGTGTGAATCTGAATGAGGACTTCTGGGAAAACAAAACAAAACAAAAAAACCCTGTTGGTGATTCATACTCCTGGTCCTACCCTAGCATTAGGTCCTGAGTCTGCCATTCCGGATGGACTCACTTCACTGCCCAGGCATCCCTGACGAGTGAACACCTAAAAGGCCGCATAACAAGGGTAAGTGTCTTAGTTACTGTTCTATTGCTGTGAGGAAACACCATGACCAAAGGCAGTTTATAAAGAAAGCATTTAACAGGCTCCAAAGCTACACAGAGAAACCTTGTCTTAAAAAAAAAAGTAAATAAATAAATAAAAATAAAGAAAGCATTTAAGCCGAGCTTTGGTGGCACACACCTTTAATCCCAGAACTCAGAGGAAGGCGGATTGCTGTGAGTTCGAGGCCAGCCTTGTCTCCAGAGCGAGTGCCAGGATAGGCTCCAAAGCTACACAGAGAAACCCTGTCTCAAAAAACCGGGGGAAAAAAATAAAAAATAAAGCATTTAAGCACAGAGGTTAGTTAGCCCATGACCATCATGGTAGAGAGTGTAGAAGTAGGCAGGCAGGCAGGCAGGTATGGCACTGGAGCAGTATCTGAGAGCTCACATCTGATCCATAAATTGCAGGCAGAGTGAGTGGCCTGCCCCAAATGACACACTTTCTCCAACAAGGACACATCCTTCCTAAACAGTTCACTAACTGGGAAACAAACACTCAAATATATTAATTATCCTATGGGGGCCATTCTCATTCAGACCACCACAGTAAGAGTGCACAGTGAAATGACTTTAGACATTCAGGTCAAACCAAGCTCCCATGCTTTACATGTGTGCAACTGGACAAGTTCATTAACATCTCTGCATTGGTCTCCCCTTTTTTGCTTGCTTCTCTTCTTCCTTCCTCCCTTCTTCCTTTCTTTCATTCTTTCAGTTGGGGGGCATTGAATTTTATACATGCTAGGTGTTAAGTGTTGCAGCTCTGATGGAAAGGTATCCTGGCAGTCCCAACTGCCAAAGAATACCAAAGTCACTGTAACCTTAACAGTTTATACCCTTGCTCCAGGGAATGTTTTCCCAAAGGCAAGTGTAACAACTGTGCTCAGGCGGGGGAGGTTGTATTTGTTACAGCCTTGTTCAGGTCCCCCAGATCATAACAACTCTGTTCCACTAGGGGTAAACTTCCCCAGCAAAAATGTTACAGCTCTGCTCCAGTGCAAATTGTTACAGCTGGCTTCCGCTCACACCACACAACAAGCCTCACTCCAGATGTATTGGGAAGAAAAAACCCAGGAGGGTGATTGCCTCTAGGGCAAAAAGCAACAACAAACTGAATAGGGTACAGAGTTTATGGGGGGCGGGGAGCAGAGCTTCCCAGGGTGGCTAGGGATTTGTGGGGTTTTGTGGTCTGATTTTGGGGCAACTGGTGGGATTTCAAACCCAGGGATTGGTGGAATTTCATGCTCAGGGACCTCAGGGATGAGTAGGATTCTATGCTCAGGGTGGGATTCTGCAGCCTGACTTCCTGCAAGCTCCGGAATTAGTCCTGGTTCTAGGGTCAAATCAAGGTCAGGGTCAGGGTGTTTTTCTTTGGTTGTTTTCACCCTACATTAGGCAAGTGCTGTACCACTAGGCTATATCCCCAGCACAATACGGACTGTAACATTATAGTAGACATTGCACTAACTGGTCAGCACTGGTTCGCTTGGTTGTTTCTTCTCATTGTACATGTCTTTTGTTGTTGTTGTTGTTTTGTTTGCTTGTTTTTTGTTTGTTTTTGAAACAGGGTTTCTCTGCCTAGCCCTGGCTGTCTTGTAGACCAGGCTGGCCTTGAACTCACAGAGATCTGCCTGCCTCTGCCTCCCAAGTGCTGGGATTAAAGGCCACCACATTAGGCCTCATTATACCTGTCTTACAAATAAGAAACCAAGGAGCTGGAGAGATGGCTCACAGTTAAGAGCACTGGCTGCTCTTCCAGAGAACCTGGGTTCAATTCCAAGCACCCACATGGCAGCTCCCAACTGCCTGTAACTCCACCTCCAGAGGATCCAACACCTTCACATAGATATGCATGCAGACAAAATACCAATGTACATAAAATAAAAATAAGTAAATCATTAATAAAAGAAATCAAAGTAGAAGCCAACACCACAAGAAAAACAGCAACAACAATAATGAATAAACCTAATGTGATAGTTAACCTCCCAGATGACCTCATTTTTATAACCAGGTAGCATTCCTGACTCCATCCAGTCTCTTCCCACTGGAGTGTTGTAGAAATGAGAGCATTGGTAGAAGCAGGGACATCTGGGAGAGTCCAGAGTGGACATGACCAGGCTGAGATGGGTCATGTGGGGAGAGGGGGAGGGGAAGTCAGAGGGGAGAGAGAAGAACAAGGTACAGCAGCCAAGAGGCCAAAGGTACAAAAGGAGATAGGTAACCAAAATGTATGGATTATATAGGGAAGGCAGCCCAGTCCCTGGGCTGGAGAGTTCAGGGTAGGGGATAGGGTATGCCCATCAAGAGGGCCCTGTAACAGTTAGGGACTGTGGCATGCAGGGAGAACCTGGCAGCCAGGTTCACTTTGACATATTAAATAGGCACCTTAGACATTTGTCCCAGGTAGAAACCTAACAGAAATGACACTGGGACTTGTCAGGTTTGGGTCACAGAAGACACCACAATCTTCTTCCCTTTCTCTAATGGCCTGCTCTCAGGGAAGCCAGCTGCCATATTGTGATATCACTTAAGCACTCTACAGAGAGGATTACGGGAGGGCTTACCAGCAACCACGTGAGTATGCCAGAATGTCATCTTCAGATAACCGCAGCCCTGGCTGGCATCTGCAACCCATGAGAGATGCCAAGCCGGAACCAATCTCCTCACCACTCCTGAGTTCCTGGCTGGCATGAGCTGTGTGAGATAATTAATGAAGGGCTTCTTGCTACTGCTCTGGGCTGTTTGGAGTTGCTTATCATGTAGCATTGCACGAGTAAGACATAATGAAGCTGTCGTCACTATTGTTATAAACACTTCCTGATTTTAGCTGAAGTCCGCTGTCTTGTCATATCCGCCCTCTCTTCCACTTCCGTCTTTCCAAAGCCACATGGAAAGAACAGTGTCTTCCCGTGGTCAAAATCATGACAGTTTTCATGCAACTCATTCCGCTCATCAGATACTGCTGAAGAACAATCACCTGAGCAAGCACTAGGGATGATCAAACAGGGATGCCTACTCAGATACACCCTTAAAACATGGCTCCTTGCCCCAGGTGCTGTCCTGCAGGGGCTGATTCCAGGATGCCAGGAGGAGGGGTTCCTGGGGAAGTGGGGTTGGTTCTGCAGAGAGGTGAAGGAAGGCTTCTAGAAGAGGGGGAGGCTACAAAGGACAGATAAGACTTCACCGGGGTGACATGAGGCAGAGGACTTCTAGGCACAAGCCCACCCTGACTCAAGCCCTTCTGTAGGCCATGCTCTCTTTCTTTTTCTTTCTTTTTTTTTTTTTTTTTTTTTTTTTTTTTTGGTTTTTCAAGACGGGGTTTCTCTGTGTAGCTTTGGAGCCTATCCTGGCACTCGCTCTGGAGACCAGGCTGGCCTCGAACTCACAGAGATCCTCCTGCCTCTGCCTCCCGAGTGCTGGGATTAAAGGTGGGCGCCACCAACGCCCGGCCCATGCTCTCTTTCTTTTCTCCAACTTTTTCTTTTCTTCCAATACTGAGGTTTGAAGCTGGGGCCTTGCACATGCTAGGTGAGCACCTTCCCACTGAGCTATGTTCCCAGCCCTCTTTTTTCACTGTTTATATTGAGATAGGGTCTCACCGCGTAGCCTCAGGCTAGCCTCGAACTATTGATCTTCCTGCCTCAGTCTCCCAAGGGTGTGCTATCACACCAGGCTTTGCTAACTCCTCAGTGCTTCTCCTCCTCCCAGCTTCTTTGTAGCTGTCCTCGGAATACACCCTTTCCTGTCACATGATGGGCCTTCAGACAGAGCCAGCCCTCCAGGGTGGTCTGACCACTGCTAAGGCAGAGCCAGTCCGCACCCTTCTTTTTCTGGATGCTCTGCTTGGTCCAGGCCTGCCCGAGGTTGTTGGCGCCCACATCCTCCAGCTGACTCACGCCGGTCCCCCTGGCATCTGGGCTGCTAAGCTCCTTTTCACATGTGCTCCTGCACAACCACATCTTCCCCAGCTTTCTACTTCTGCCCGTGTGTGTGTGTGTGTGTGTGTGTGTGTGTGTTTGCAAAAATTCCCGGGTGCTCTGAAGTTCAATATTTGCGAAGGTTGTTGGCAGGGGTCACATGGAAGCACTGTGTGCCTCAAAACAAATAAGCAAGCAAATAAGAAATAAACCCCACTTTTGTACAGGCCCTAGAAACAGAAAGCCTCTTGTCGTTCGAAGGCCATTGTGGTTAGGAGTGATTCAGACTTGCGGCAGCTCCCGCCCGCCCTCAGTATCTCTGGGGCCAGTCTGGGGTCTGAAGACGCCTTCTATGAAGCAAGGGCTGGGGTGCCGGCTGGACGCTTCAGGGGAGCTGAGTGCAGAGGAAGGAAATTGGAAGAGGATGTTTGTCTGGTTCCCCACGGTTCCCACCTTCCCCTTCAGAGAGAATCAGGCCATTGTCTAGGTGCACTGCTTGATTTGTTTACCTTGTCAGACTCCAGCTCCAAGCAAGATTTCATTCAGCTCTCCTTCTACAAAAAAGTGACCACAGGAAGAGGCTGAGCTGCCCTTGCCAAATGTCCAGGCTCAGATCTCCTGTCCTACCTCTCTGCCTTCCCTGTCACAGGCTCTCAACAGGAAGTATAAAAAGCAGCTAGGAGTCATTTACTCATCTTTTCATTTATGCATGTATCCGTTCACTCTGTTAGCATTTATTGAGTACCTACTGTGTGCCAGAATTGTTTTAGATGCCGGTGATCCAAATAGGAAAGACAAAATCTTTGACTTCGAGAGGTCACAGTTCTGGGAGGAAGCCAGAGGCCGCACAAACAGGGATGGAAAGATACAGACATACTTGACTCAGCCTGGGGAGGAATCCAGAAAGGTTTCCCAGGAAAGGTACCTTAATTTTCAAGGTAAAATAAAAGTTAGCCATGGGAAATAATAGTTATGTTATTAAGCATCTTCAGTGTGGCAAGCGCTGTGGTAAAATTTTACATGTGGATTATTTCATTTGATTCCTCCACACTCAGAAGGAGGGAGGCACTGTAATTATCCCAGCTTCCCAAATGGGGAAAGCATGATTTTAAAAGGTCAGCTGGCTTCTGGTTTTTAACGGAGAACAAATAGCAGAAGTGAGAGTTGGAGTCAGGTTTTCCTGATTCTAGGCCTGTCCTCTTACTCAGGGCTGCCTCAGGCAGCTGTGCAGGCCCAAGCTGCACAAGCTGGGATGGCCCTTCTCTTGATGATGTATTATGCATGGGTATAGGCATCTGGAAAGAAAAGTCCTCTTTTACAAAAATATGAGCTAAGGACTGTAGTCAGGAACCAGCTGTGCAATGCAGCCATGTCAGTGGCCCAATCTTCCTGGAGAGGCTGCAGTGGTGGCTTAGCCTTGTGGAACTTGTGTGTTTCCCTTCTGAACTGTCCTAGTACATAAAACAAAAGGCTTCAGGTCTCCAAACTACTCCACGTCCTTCCAGTGGTCAACCTGTATTTGGCTTCCCACAGCTGGTCCAGTGACACTCACATTGCCCATTGGCCTTCTGGTGACTCTGGCTAAGGACAAACACAATGTAACAGGTGAGTGTCTGGAAGCCAGGGATACAGAAATGCCATACAGGCAGGAAGTGCCCATGCTACACTGAGGCAAAGGCAGTTTACCTGTAAGGAATCAAAAGATAGCCCTAGGGGCAAGAGGAGCTCCCACCACTCATGTAACCTGCTGGGCGACATTCACACACCTGAAATGCCAGCTCTACCTGGGTGTGGAGATAGAAGGATCACTGGGGCTTGCTGGCTTCCAGACTAAGGGAAGCCCCTGGTTCAGGGAGAGATTCTGTCTTTGAAAGAATAGGTGGAGAGTGACAGGACACCTAATACCTATCCCGGCCCCCATGCATGTGTGAGGACACACACACACACATATGTGCATACATGTACACACACATGGGCACACATACACTCACAAAAAATAACTAAACCTTTTAAAAGAGGGGAGGGGCTGGTGAGATGATCCCATGGATAAAAGGGCTTGCAGCAAGAGTCCAAGGACCTGACTTCAACCCTGCAACCTGTATAGCAAGGTGGGTGCTGGAGACAATAGAGCTCAGCAGGGAGCTCAGGGCCAGCTAGCCTGGGATGTGCAGAATGACAGAAACAAGAGACCACCTTGGAAAGAGAGGACCTACTCCCTAAAGTTGTCTTCTGACTTCTGGTGTGGACCTGCACTCACCACACACACACATACACACCATAAACACAGTGTCCAGACACACACTAATAACAAATGTAAAAATTAAGACAAACAAAAAATTAATCTTTAGCTAGTTGTTCTGGTGTATGTCTGTGATCTCATACTCAAGAAGGGAGACTGAGGAGGAGGGTGAACTTAGAGGCCGGCCTGGGCTACACAACCTAGGACAGCCTGCCTGGGTTACATAGTAAGACCCCCGTCAGTGGGGCGTTGGTGCACGCCTTTAACCCAGCACTTGGGAAGCAGAGGCAGGTGGATCTCTGTGAGTTCAAGGCCAGCCTGGTCTCCAGGGTGAATGCCAGGATAGGCTCCAAAGCTATACAGAGAAACCCTGTCTTGAAAAAAAAAATATATGCTTGGGTGTGGTTATGCATGTCTGGGATCCTGCCATTGGAGTTGGAGGCCATCATAGGCCTACAGAGAGGGTTCCAGAACAACCTGGGTGTATCAAAGGCTCTGTCTCCAAAAGAAAAAAAAAAAAAAAGGTAATTCTTTGTCACTGGTTCTAGATAGACCTCCTCAGGTAAGGACAGTCCAGCTGAAAATTTGGACATTTGAATGCACATCTAGGAGACTTGGGAGCCCCTCCTCATTGTTTCTCAGGAAAAAATGTCACCTTCTACAATGAAAATGAATGGTGCTTTTGAATTATGGTAGTTGACGAGTTATTAACTCGCTAGTATGCTTCTGAGCTTTCTCTACTATCAGTAAGGGAGCTAAAACACAAATGGTGTCTGTGACTCAATGACTGTAGTAGCCAGAGTGAACTCACCCCTGTTGAGACAGACATTTGTCAATGTTTATGGCTACCTAGCACCCAAGCCCTCCCTCTATCCGGAGGGACTTCCCAAGGGGTTAGTCACAGCAAGCCTCACCTCCCACCAGGGAAGCAGCAAGACCTACAGATGAACTTTTTTCCCCTGATGTATTCTTAGGCAGAGCAAAGGCAGATGGCAGGCTGGCTGGTCACGTGTTCTTGACCTAGAGTATGGGAAGCCATTGGCTACAAAAAGGTGACTACTTTGTATCTGCTTCTTGGGTTTCTGCATCTTTACTTGTGTATGTTTTTGTTGTTATAATTGTCATGGTGGCACATTTCAGTGAAGTGACCCTCTGTCCTTTCCTTTCCTTCCCTTCTCTTTCTCTTTTTCTATGTGAGGAATGGAACAGAGCTTCCTACAAGTTAGGCAAGTCCTCTACCATGGATGTCCATCCCCAGCTCTTACAATACATTATCAACTAGAGTCTCCATACTGTACCTTCTGTCTTTATTTAAAAATTTTAATTTATGTTTGTGTGTATGTGAGCCACATGTATGCAAGTGCCCATGGAGGCCAAAAGAGGGTGATGGGTTCTGGGAGCTGGAGTTATAAAAGGTTGTTAGCCACCTACTGTGGGTGCTGGAAACTGAACTCCAGTCCTCTGGAAGAGCAGCCAACACTCTTATCTACTGAGCTATCCCTCTGGAACTGCTTTCATTTTAATTTTTGTCTGCTTTTCCAGCTCCTGGTAAATTCTTGGTATCTCTGTAATTTCTTTTCTGTTTATAGGAATGAGTTGTTTTGAGGAGTTGACTATGCACATGTTTGGAAATGCATGCTCCCAAACTGAGTTCTAGGTGTGACACCGGGGTGACTGTAGTTTGGACACCGTCCGTGTACAGTAGGTAGATGGGAAACTCAGGCTCTGCAGTGAGAGCAGCTAGAGCTGGAATTTGGGTTCTGTCACTTAGTAGCTGGGTGAGCTTCTGCATGCGCCTTAGCATTTCAGGGTATCATTTCCTCCTCAGCAGAATGCAGATATTGCTCACATGTTATTGTAACAATGTGACAATGTTAGAATCCAGCCTCTGGGCCTGGACATGGTGGCATATGCCTTTAATCTACTCACCTGGGCAGAGGCAGATGGATGGATCTTAGTGAGTTTGAGGACAGCCTGATCTACATATAGAGTTCCAGTCCAGCCAAGGCTACAAGAAGGAGACCTTGTCTAAAATCAATCTGTCAATGAATCCAGCCTCTGATTAGGCCTGCCTCCACCCAGATAATCAACAGGCACCCTACAGAGACTGTTAGCACCTGTTAACAGATATCCTAGGACTGAGGTTTCTCACCTGGGAAATGAGTTACCATCAAGAGGGCATTGGCAACACACATCCTGCTCCCCTCCCCTTCCCTGTCTCCTGTCTGGGAATCAAAAAGCCTCACTGTGGATATGAAACTTCAGAAAGCAGTAAGAACAGACCCACACTCCAGTCCCATGGCTTCTGATTTCTTTCTTTGGAGAGTTCTCCATGCTCTCCTCTCTTTGTCTGTCCACGGTATCGATAACTTTTCTAATAAACTCCTTACTTCCTAGTACTGCATCTCAGTGTCCCGACAATCTCTCCCACTTGAAACATTCCAGTAACGAGGATCAGATGTGATCCTGGCTGTGAAGGATTTAACACAGTTCCTGATGAGGATATGCATGACAACTGTTGACAATGATGGTGGTGGCTTTTCCTGCCTTCCTTCTTCCCTCTCCTTCTGTTTCTCTCCGTCTCTTTCTCTCCTTCCTCTGGCCAGGAACCAGACTTGTGCCATGGCAATAGGAATACTAAATCTTATCTTCCTTAATTTACTTTTTCTTTCTTTAATTCTTTTATTTTTTAAGATGATTTTGTTCTTTGAGACATGGTTTCAAGTAACACAAGCTGATCTTGAACTCCCTGTGTAGCTGAGGCAGGTCTGGAACTCCTGATCCTCTTGTTGCCTGCTGAGATTACAGGTGTATGCACCACATTCAGTGTGATTTTTAACATCAAGGAGCTTGTTATCCTGTAAGTCTGACTTATTCTCACTAATTCTTCCCAAAATTCCAAGCAATGGATTCGTGATGTCTTACCACAAGGATTCTAGAAGTGCTGAGGCAAATAATCAGTGCATTCAGTCTGTGATGCTCAGACATGAACTCAGATCCTCCCAGGCAGGCCCTGGTCATGTGCTATGGTCTATACAACACAGATTTCAGTGCTCCCTCGTGGAAAGACAGGCTGTCTGGAAGAAACATTCTTCAAGGGAGGAAGTTACATTCATAGCCTAGAAGTATCTCACATCTCTCCTTGTTTCATCAAAGTGGCTTCTGCAAGGAAATCTACTTCCTGGCTCTGTGGTTCCTGGGAAAGTAAATTTACTGTATGTAAATGTGGTTAGGTTATTGTGAATTGTTTTCCAGATTCTGGGCTTCCATGAAAAATTAAGTTTCAAAACTTGTAAAGATAGAAACCAGATGCAGCACTGATACATGACCCATGAAGAAGAAGACTATTGGGCCTACACTCTGCACATTTGTGCACACAGCTTGAAGTGTGTGTGTGTGTGTGTGTGTGTGTGTGTGTGTGTGTGTGTGTGTCTGTGATCACATGTACATGCTCCTGCAGAGGCCAGAGGTCAACACCAGGTATATTCCTCCAGCACTTTCAATTTGTGTTTTCAGACAGAGCCATTCACTGAACTGGACACTCACTTATTTGGCTAAACTGGTTAGCCAGCAAACCCCAGAGCTCCTCCTGTCTCTGCCTCCCCAAGACTGGGATTATAACTGTGTCCTACCATGACAGTTGGGTTTTGTTGTTGTTATTGTTTGTTTGTTTTTGTTTCTCAAGACAGGGTTTCTCTATGTCACAGCCCCAGCAGTCCTAGAACTAGCTCTGTAGATGGCTTTGGACTCACAGAGATTCACTGGCCTCTGCTTCCTGAGTGCTGGGATTAAAGGCATGTGCCATCACTGCCTGGTGACTTTTTTTTTTCATGGATTTTGGGGCTCAAACTCAGGTTCCCATGATTATGTGGCAAGCACTTTAGCCACTGAGCCATCTCCCTTGTCACAATTTTTCAAAACTTTTAAAATTACACTTATTTATTATTTGCATGTTTGGGGTGTGTGCTATAGCACATGTATGGAGGGTAGAAAACAATCGGCAGGAATCCATTCTCTCCTCCACCATGTAGGTCCCAAGGATAGAATGCAGGTGGTCAGGCTGAGGCATCTCCCTATCCTCTCATTTTTAAAAAGCAATTTATTTTTGTTTGTGTATGCATATATGTGTATGACTATAGTATGCATGGATATGTGCCTATGTGCGCACGCATGCAGAATAAGTGTGTAGGCACATGGCTTGTATGTACATAGAGAGAAGAGGAAATTGGGTGTAGTGATCCGTCATTCTCTGCCTTATTCCCTTGAGACAGGGTTACTCCATGAACCTGCAGCTAGATTGGTGACCAACAAGCACCAGCAATTCTGTCTCCACCATCCCTGGCACTGAGGTTATTTGTGAGCAAGTAGCTACACCTTGGTTTTTATGTGAGTGTTGTCATCCAAACCCAGGTCCCATGCTTGTGTAGCAGACACTCGTTTTTACCCACTGAGACACTGAATCCCAGGTTTTTTTTTTAAAGGTTTATTATTATTATCATCATCATCATTACTATATATGTGTGTGGGTGTGTACATGCATGTGGGTGTATACATACATGTAGGTGCCAAAAGAGGACATTGGATCCCCTGAACTGGAGTTTCAGTTATGAGCCATCCATTGTGTGTTCTAGGAACCAAAACTCAGGTCCTGTGAAAGAGAAGCAAGTGCTTTTAACTGCTGAGCACCTCTCCAGCCCTAGCCCAGATTTTTAAAAAAGTATATCTGGTATATCAGGCACCAGGCTAGGCACAAGAGAAACATTGTTGGGCTGGAGAGATGGCTCAGAGGTTAAGATCACCAACTGCTCTTCCAGAGGTCCTGAGTTCAATTCCCAGAAACCACATGGTGGCTCACAACCATCTGTAATGAGATCTGGTGCCCTCTTCTGGTGTGCAGATATACATGGAAGCAGAATGTTGTATACATAATAAATAAAAAATCTTTAAAAAAAAAAGAGAGAAACATTGTTAAATCAAATGGCAGGGCTGAGCTGGACATGGTGGGGCATACGTGTAATCTCAAGATTCAGGAACCAGAGGGAGGGAGATCAAAATTCAAGGCTGGTCTGCTGGACTTGCTGAGTCAAGTTCATCAGGGGCTATAAAGAGAGGCCTTGCCTCTAAACACCATAAACCAACCAGAACAGGGATAGGCTGGAGAGATGGCTCAGCAGTCAGAAGAGGGACACTGACACAGACTAGGACGTTTGGGGAGGCTTTATGAAGAAGAACACATTTGAAACTGGGCATGGTGGTGCACCCCTCAATGTTAGCACTCCAGAGGCAAAGGCAGGTAGGTAGATCTCTATAGTGAGTTCCAAGCCAGGGCTACATAGTGAGATTTTGTCTTGGGGGAAAAAAAGATTCAACACTAACACACACACACTTTACTAATAATTTTTTTTTTCTTTTCGAGACAGGGTTTCTCTGTATTGCTTTGGAGGCTGTCCTGGAACTCGCTCTGTAAACCAGGCTGGCCTCGAACTCACAGAGATCCGCCTGCCTCTGCCTCCAGAGTGCTGGTATTAAAGGTGTGCACCACCAATACCCGGCCTTTACTGATAATTTTTTAAAAGATTTATTTATCTCATTTTAGTGTATTATGATTGTTTTGTCTGTCTCTCTTTGTGTGTGTGTGTGTGTGTGTGTGTGTGTGTGTATGCATCTCATGCATGATATCTGATACCCTCAGAGGCCAGGAGAGGGCATCAGATACCCTGGAATTCAAATTACAGATGTTGGTGAGATGCCTTGTATATGCTAGGAATTGAAGAGCAGCAAGTTCTCTTAACTGCTAAGGCATCTCTCCTTCCCCCAAAGCTGCATTATTAGAGGTGACTAGTAGCTGGCTAGAGGAAAAAGAGGAACAGACAATACAAAAAAAAGCATAAAGACCCTCTGGTAGCTGGGGGTGGTGGCACACACCTCTAATCCCAGCACTCGGGAGACAGAGGCAGGTGGATCTCTGTGAGTTCAAGGCCAGCCTGCTCTACAAAGCTACACAGAGAAACCCTGTCTGGGAAAAAAAAAAAAAAAAAAGACCCTCTGGTAGGGAAGAGAGAAACATATATTATCTGACACAATAAACACTAGCTGATGGAACAGATACTTAATTATCATTCTAGTGGTGGGACATGGGACAATGGAGTCAATAAATGCGGTGGGCTAACATCTCGTGCAGTAGTCAACTTTTTAAAAAATGATTTATTTTACTTTATGTGACTGATGTTTTGTCTGCATGTATGTCTGTGTGAGCGTGTCAGGTCCCTTGGGAGTGGAATTAACAGACAGTTGTGAGCTTCCATGTAAGTGCTGAGAATTGAACCTGGGTCCTCTGGAAGGACTCTTAATTACTCTTAGTCACTGAGGCATCTCTCCAGCCCCACAATAGCCAACTTTATTCAGAGCATCAGACAATTTATGCTCTGAGAGTTAAGAAGAGTCACATGAGTGAAGCATCCAGCCACAAGGGCAAGCCACACATGTGGAAAGGGTGCACGTGGCAAAACAGCCCGGCATGTTTTTCTTCCATAGAGGCACATGAACAAATAACAATAGTCAGCTGGAAAGAATAATCTGAAGTAAACTCACTCCTATCTGCCACAGCTGGGAGAGACACCGAAACACATTCCAAGAACAATTCTGGGTTTTTGAAGAATGTGCGGTCACAAAATTCTTACCTTGCCAGGCAGTGGTGATGCATGCCAACAGAGGCAGAGGCAGGTGAATCTCTGAGTATGAGGTCAGCCTCTATAGAGCAGGTTCCAGGACAGCCAGGGCTACACAGAGAAACCCTCACTTGTCTTGGTTTCTTGTACTTTTCTCACAAGCACTCTGAATTCTCCTCACACAACTCCATTCTTGGACCATGTTCTGACAATACTTCGAATGAAAACTAACATTTATGTGCTAGGAGCTCTTAAAAGATGTTAATTGGGTTAATTAACACTAGCTACATTAGTGAAGAAGCCCCAAATCTCTGTGATTTCCTGTCATAAAGATGCATTTCTTCCTCTCCACAGTTGGGCAGCTTTCCTGGGCAATCTCCTTCAGGCTGTGACTCAGGGATACAGGTTCTCTCACATGTGGAAGCTAGATTTAATAAAGTAGACGTGAGGACAAAGAGGATGGGCTGGTGGGATGGCTCAGTGGGTATAGTCACTTGCCAAGCCTAGCTTGGGTTTGATCTCCTGACCCTTCCATGATAGGAGAGAGCTGACTCCCATCGGTTGTCCTCTGACTTCCACACATGCATCAGACCTTGAGTGTGCCTATACACATACACAAACAGTTACACACCACATCCACACATACAAATAAGTAAAGTAAAAACAGCAGCCAAGGGGCTGGAGAGATGGCTTGGAGGTTAAGAGCACTGACTGCTCTTCCAAAGGTCCCGAGTTCAAGTCCCAGCAACCACATGAAGGCTCACAACCATTCTCTATGAGATCTGGTGCCCTCTTCTGATGTGCAGATATACATGGAAGCAGAATGTTGTATGCATAATAAATAAAATAAAGTCTTAAAAAAAAAAACAACCAAGTGTGGTTTTAATCCCAGCCAAGACACAGGTAGATCACAGATGAGCTCAAGATCAGCCTGAGCTACAGAGTAAATTCCAGTTCCAGGCCAACTTGGGTTATATAGTGAGATCCTATCTCAAAAGTCAAAACAACTGGGGCTGGAGAATGGCTTATCAGTTAAAGGCACTTACTGTTCTTGCAGAGGACCTGGGTTCAGTTTTCAGTATCTACATGGCAGCTCACAAACACCTGTAACAGTTTCAGGGAATCGGATGTCCTCTTCTGGCCTTCAGTTCTGGTGCATATAAACCATGCAGGCACACACATACAAAAAATTTTTTTTAAAAAAACCTTAACAATAACCACAGCTAAAGGGAGGGAAAATGAGACCAGGAAAAGTGTGTGTGAAGGGAGAGAGGACACAAGAAGGGCTAATAAGGGATGAATATAGCCAAAGTACTTTATAAGCACACAGGAAGATGTCATAGTGAAACATGCTATTTTGTATAATTAATATACACTAGTGAAAGAGAGAGAGGAAGGGAGGGAGGGAACAAAGAGAAAGAGAGTGTCAGGAAGGAGTTTATGGGCTAGACTTGTTAAGTGGATGCGTCATATCTGCCTTCAATTGCCCAGAACCCTGTCACCTGGCCCCCAGCTGACAGCTATAGATACAAGGAAATGTAGTTGACCTGTGTGTAGTATGACTCAGCCGTTTAACTATTGTTTGCTAACAAATCATCAATAGTCAGACTTAAGTGTCTATCTAACAAGTTATTGTTCTGGATAGAAAGAGTCACTAGATTTGGTATCCACCCACGCCCAAGGAGCCAGGTCTGGCCAGGAAACTCACAGAGTACATTCTATGGAAGAAGGCCTTGAACACAGCATTGATCATCAACCTCCTGGAAATGGAGACACAGCTGGGGAGAGATGCCAAATGTCTGAGGGTACCTTCATAGTTTGAGTAGGTGTGGTCTGAGATATATAGATATATAGGTGGATATATAAATCATGAAGTCCATTTGTTGTGAAGGTTTGAGTGAAATTGTGTTAGGCATAGAAGATGATGCTTATATTGTTTAAAGAAAAACCAATCAGCCAATAAAACAAAACAAACAATAACAAAACCTGCTTCAAACAAAACAAAACAAACCCAGTACTTGCTTGCAGCCCCCCGGGCTCAGGTTTAAATAGTGTTGCAGGTTGGTGGAGAGCCCAGATATGCGCCAACAGATTCCAGCATTGCCTCTCAAAGGCAGAGGTAGTATGGTGGTTTGAGCAGGCTTCCAGTGACAAGGAAGTAAGGCTGGCTAGGACCTTCACTTACATGCCTCACCATAAGCATTTTATGTGCTTTTAATCATTCAAAGGTCCCCTTGGGATATGTAACTCTGTAGGTCCCATCTACCAAAGGTCATTATTGCAGGTGTTCTGGTTTTAATTGGAAATACTCCCTAGAGGCTCATACTTTCAACACTTGTCACCAGCTGGTGGTACTTTGGGGGAATATTTGGAGGTGAGCTCCAGCTGAGAGAAGTAGGTCATTAGAGTCTGGCTTTGGAGTGTCTTAAATGCTCCCTGTTTCCTGCCTTGCTTCCTCCTTCCCGGTCCCCAGGATGTGAAGAGCCTGCATCACATGTCCCTGCCCCCATGAACTGAACTGAACTCTACCACTCTGCCTTCCTCCATCCTGGGCAGAAAGCTTCTGAAGCCATGAGCCCAAATGAATCCATCTTTCCTCTCTTGGTTTCCATCAGGTTCTGTGGTCACAGCAATTCAAAAGCTAAGTAAGACAGCAGGGAAGTTGCCAGGCTAGGATTTGCAAGGGCCTTCTGCTTTCAGAGTTCTGGCAATGGTTGCTGCCTCCAAGAGGCTTAAAGGTTTAATTGTGTTTATGTGGGGAAGCACAAAGGTGCAATCAGTTAATTAACTTCTCTTGACATCCTAGACACCAAATACTTTCTTTTACCTTTGCTCAGGCTCCTATATACAGAGGAAACCTTTGCATCCCTGCAAGTAAGTGTGTGTGTGTGTGTGTGTGTGTGTGTGTGTGTGTGTGTGTATGTGTATGTGTGTGTGTGTGTGTGTTGCATGCAGAAGCCAGAGCATTGGATGTCTTTCTCTGTCACTTTCTTTCTTTCTTTCTCTTTTTTTTTTTTTTTTTTTTTTTTTTTTGGTTTTCCAAGACAGGGTTTCTCTGTGGCTTTGGAGGCTGTCCTCAAGCTGGTCTCGAACTCACAGAGATCCACCTGCCTCTGCTTCCCGAGTGCTGGGATTAAAGGCGTGCGCCACTAACACCCGGCTTTCTCTGTCACTTTCTACTTTATTGCCTTGAGACCCAGGTTTTCACTAAACTGAAAACTATCTATTTCTATTTTATCTGGCTGACCAATGAGATGTCAGGATCCACCTACTACTGGTCCCATCTCCAGTGCTGGGGTTACAGGTACACACAATCATACCAGGGTGTGTCTAAAAATCCTCTAGCTTTTTACATGGGTGTCCCTATTCCCCAGCCTCTGCATTCTGAAGGGTAATTGGCTCGTTTCCATTTGGACCATTTGGCAAGAAAGAGCAGAAACTTCTAGAAAGCTTCCACTCATCTTCAAAGTGAGCCAGGTGAGTAACTAGCTTCCCTCTTCTCGGAGTGACAGTTGCTTAGTTCCAGTAGTAAACTAGCTTCCATGGAGAAAGGACTACTGAAGGTCTGTGTCAATTGCATGGTGATTATGAAATTTACGGTGTGACTAATCCAGTGCCTGAACCTATGATTATCTGACATGATTCAAGAATATTCAGCGCAACAGGTTCTTAGCTTCTCATTAGAGAGAGGCCAGTTGAGTCTGTGTGTGCCGGGAAAGGCGTTTTCCTTTCCTGGTTTCTCCCCATGGACGAGAGTGAGCATCAATATGATGGTTTCTGAATTAAGCTCAGTGTCCTGGGAGCTTATATAAGGTCTAATTTTCATGGATAACTCAAAAGCTTGGGAACTCCAGAATGTGGCTTTATATAACTTGAAGTACCATGAAGGCCTTTGACCTTGAAAACTTCCTTTGGTGATTTACATATGTTTTCCCATAACTAGAGTCTATGATTAGACTGTAGGTCATCCTGGTAGGCCTCAGCTTTCCAAAGCACTGTGCTTGGGAACATTTTATAATCTTTCTTTTTAATGGTGTGTGTGTGTGTGTGTGTGTGTGTATCTGTGTGTGTTCTAATTCTAGTGTGTATTCCTGCTCATGTTGAGGCTAGCGGACAGCTCATTGGGGTTCTCATTCCTCAAGGTCCATCCTTCCTGTTTGGAGACAGTCTTGTACTGACCTGGAGCCAGATCAGTAGACTAGGCTGGCAGAAGAGACTGATCATCTCTGAATGGCTGCCACTTCCCAACCGGTTTTAGAGAAAAAGGCCTATGGCTCCTGTGCATTGGTGGCTGTTGGTGTTTTTTGTCCAGGTTTCTGGGGCAAAGATGATTGGCAATTGGTACAAAAGTTGCCATCTGGGACTGGGGAGATAGCTCAGCCATTCAGAGTACTTGCTGCTCTTCCAGAGAACCTGAGTTTGCAAAGACACATCTTCACCGTGTAAACAAATATTCTGCAACACCATACTGCTGTGACCACCATCAACAATAGTTAAGAGTAGTGTTAAAACTAAAGCCACAGTTTACACACACATTCATTTTTCATTTGTTCAAAGTCGTTTAGGTATAGATCTCACTGTTGTTGTGAATTACCCTCTCAGGGCATTTTGTTTGTTGTGATGGAGACACCTCTGGGCACCTCCCTAGATATGAATACAACATCCCTAGTCAAGGACTTACAAAATACACTGACTTTCTGGTATACCTTCCACGGGTGTTTATAGAGACTACTTTGTCAGGGAACTCACTTTTCATCTTTTAGAAGATCCAAATGAGAATGATGTTCTGTAATCATTAGAGGTTTTGTTTGTTTGTTTGTTTGTTGGAGACAAAGTTTGTCTGTGTAACCGCAGCTATCCTGGAACCTGCATTGTAGACCAGGCTGGCCTCAAACTTGCAGAGATCCACCTGCCTCTTCCTCCCGATTGCTGGGATTAAATGTGTGTACCACCACCACTGCTGCCACCGCCACTACCACCCAGCTCTGTAACAAAGTTTAATCAGGTTTTTCTTTTTGTTTTAGGATTTAATTTTAATTTTTTTGAGACAGAGTCTCACTGTACCCCTGGCTGACCTGGAACTCTCTTTGTACACCAAGATGGACTCAAACTCATAGACATCTGCCTGCCTCAGCTGCTTGTGTGCTGAGGTTAGAGGTGTCCACCACCATGCCTGTGTTTATTTTTATTTATTATAATTATTATTTGGTTTTTCATGACTGTGCTTCTCTGTGTAGCCCTGACCGTCCTGGAACTCTGTAGACCAGGCTGTCCTGAAATCCACTGTGTAGCTCAGGCTGACTTCAATCATCCTGCCTCAGCCTCTCAAGTGTCAGGTTTAGAGGAGTGAGCTACTGTTGCTTTTGGGTTTGTTTTAGGAGACAAGGTTTCTTTGAGTAGCCCGTCTGTCCTGGAACTCACTCTGTAGACCAGGCTGGCCTCAAACTCAGAGATCTGCCTGCCTCCTGAGAGCTGGCATTGTTTTTTCACATTGCTTCCCAAGGCTGCTGCTCCACACTCACCATGCCAATAGGACCTGCATTTCTGGGAGCCTCTTCTTGCCCTACTATCCACCAGCTGTGGATGCCAGGAAGTCCTGCCAGATGCCACGAATCACAGACAGCCAGGCTCCCCAAAGGTAGACTAAGCAGTTAAGCCTGTGCCCAATCTGGTCTCAGGAGCTGCAGAAAAAATGGGCAGCAGTTGAGAACTGACTTATTTTTGCTTTATGTGCATTGGTATTTTGCCTGTTTTGTGTGAAAATGTTGGATCTCCTAGAGCTAGAGTTACAGACAGACAGTTGTGAGCTACCATGTCGGTGTGGGGAATTGAATCTGAATCCTCTGGAAGAATAGCCAGTGCTCTTAACTGCTGAGCCATCTCTCCAGCCCTGATTTTATTTTTAATTTTCAGTTGTGTGTTTGTGCATGCATATGTGTTTGTGTGAATACAGTGTCCTCAAGACTAGAAGAGGATATCAAATCCCTAGAGCTGGAGTTACAAGGAGCCAACACACATGGGTGCTGGAAGAGCAGGATGCCCTGTTAACTGCTTAGCCATCTTCCCAAGTTAGTTTTGATATTTTTTTTCCCAGACAGGTTCTCCATATATAGCCCTGGATATCCTGGGACTCTCTATGTAGACTCAGCTAGCTCTTTTATTTTCTTTTAGATATTTCTTCCTTTTATTTTTTTATATTATTATTATCTTCTGACTTTTTTTTTTTAGACAAGGTCTCTCTCTATAGCCCTAGCTATCCTGAAACTTGTTATGCAGACCAGACTGACCTCAAACTCACAGATACCCACCTGCCACTGTCTTCTGAGTTCTGGAATTAAAACCATGTGCCAACATGCCCGGTGATTATTATTACTTTTAAAGATATATTCTGAGCCAGGTGGTGGTGGCACATGCCTTTAATCCCAGCACTTGGGAGGCAGAGGCAGGCAGATCTCTGTGAGTTCAAGACCAACCTGGTCTACAAGACGGAGTTCTAGGAAACACTCCAAAAGCTACACAGAGAAACCCTGTCTTGAAAAAAAATATATATATATGTATATATATATATATATATATATATATATATACACACACACATACATTCAGGATTTTTTTTCACTGGTCTGTGGAGTAACATGCTAGCTAAACACCCTACCCCTGAGAAATAAACCAAGTCCATATTTCTTTTAAAATTTTTTATTTTTATTTTATGCATATGGGTGTTTTGATTGCTTGTATATAAGTGTATAATGTGGCAGAAGAGGGCAATAGATCCCCAAGAACTGGAGTTACAGACAGTTGTGAGCAACCTGGGAACCAGCCCTGAATAGCAAGAGCTATTCATGTTTTGTTTTAATTTTTAAGTATTTTATTAATTTTTATTTTATGTGTGTGGGTGTTTTACCTGCATGTCTGTCTGTGCACCACATGCTTGCCTGGTACCTGTACAGGTCAGAAGAGTGTGTTGGATCCCCTAGAACTGTAGTTACAGATGGTTGTGACCTATCATGTGGGTACTAGGAACTGAGCAAGGGTTCTTAACCATTGAACCATCTCTCTAACCTCTAAAATTAGATTTACTCATTTTATTTTACGTGTAAACATTTTAGCTGCATATAAGTATGCTCATTGTGTGTGTGTTTGGTCAGAAGAGGGCATTGGATCTCCTGGAAATGAAGCAACAGACCACCATGGGGGTGTTGGGAATTGAACCGTGGTTCCCTGCAACAGCAACAAGTGCTTTGAACTGCTGAGCCATCTCTCCAGTCCCTGTTTTTGTTTTGTTTTGTTTTGTTTGAGATAGGGTTTTTCTGGGTAACAGCTCTGGCTGTCCTAGAACTTGGGGGCTGTCCTAGACCAGGCTGGCCTTGAACTCACAAAGATCTGCCTGCCTCTACCTCCCGAGTGCTGGGATTAAAGGCGTGTGCCACCACGTCTGGCTCTTTTTTGTTGTTGTTGTTGTTACTAATACTTGTCTTTCTTCATTCCTAGTAGCCTGGAGATACACAATAAAGAAAGCCTTATTACTATAATTATAAGAGTTATTCTGATAATTACTGTATTGGTCTTTTTGGTAATAGCATGCTCTTAGTTGCCGATGATGGAATTCACTGTCATGAGTTTTAACAGTGAAGGATTGCAGCCTCGTAGTCGATAGTTCACAGAATTGCCAGTAGTGCCTTGAAAATAGACTACCATTCTGCACAGTCAGACACAATCCTAGGAGAAAAACTCAATCTGCAGCAGGCACATTCTCATGGAAATCCCACTGCCACTGCTCACCAGTTGGTATCTAGATGCTGGGGACAGTGCAAGAGAACTTCTAAAGCCACAGTGGTTACAAAAAGGCAGCTCCACCTGCATGTGGCTGCCATGGCATCTGAGTCACTTTCCCCTACCCAGATCCTGTGCTCTGCATAAGCTGGGTGACATGGAGCAACCTGCCTACAGGTAACTTTCAGCACAGTGGGCTTCAGAAAGGGTAAAGGTGGGTACTTTGGATCTATCTGTGGAATTTGCCATAATGACTATGTTAATTTGAATGTAATTGTCCTCATTAGCTTGTAGCAGGTGGTACTATTAGGAGGTGTGGCTTTGTTGGAGTAGCTATAGTCTTGTTGGAGGAAGGGTGTCAGTGTGGAGGCGGGCTTTGGGATCTCACATATTCAAGCCACACCCAGTGTCTCACACCACTTCTTGTTGCCTCCAGGATTAAGATGTAGCTCCTCCTCCACTCTCACCTCTTTCTCCAGCATGCCAACATGTGCGGTCATGAGGATAATGGACTAAACCTCTGAAACTGTAAGCCAACCACCCCAATTAAATATTTTCCTTTGTAAGAGTTGCTGTCTGCAGTCATGGTGTCTCTTCACAGCAACAGAAACCATAACTAAGGCAATGACCATACCTACTTCAGGTTACATGTGTGACAGAATACTGGTAAGGACAAGAGACATACTGAGATTAATGTGTCTAGCACTGTGCATTATCTCATTTAACTATCCAGGTGACCCTGTGAAGGCTATTTGTGTCTTTCAGCTAAAAATGAAGACACAGGGAGCTGGAGAGATGGCTCAGAGGTTAAGAGCACTGACTGCTCTTCCAGAGGTCCTGAGTTCAATTCCCAGCAACCACATGGTGGCTCACCATCATCCGTTATGAGATCTGGTGCCCTCTTGTGGTGTGCAGATATACATGGAAGCAGAATGTTGTATACATAATAAATAAAATATTAAAAAAAATGAAGACACAGGGGGTTAGAGAGATGGCTCAGTGATTGGGGGCACTGATTGCTCTTCCAAAGGACCCAGGTTTAATTCCCAGCACCCACATGGCAGCTCCCAACTGTCTTTAATTCCAGTTCCAGGGGCCCCAACATCTATGGCAAAACACCAATGCATATAAGAAAGAAAGAAAGAAATGAAAACACAGAAATAGGCTTAATTTGCCTCAAGTTTTACCATAAGTCAAAACAGGATTCATTCAGCTGTCTGAGAGTCTGAGTCTGAGCTTTCAACTACGATATTAAAGCTATTTTATTTATATTTATTTATTTATTTATTTATTTTGGTTTTTCTATACAGGATTTGGAGCCTGTCCTGGAACTTGCTCTGTAGACCAGGCTGGCCCTGAACTCACACCTGCTTCTGCCTTCCACTTGTATTTTTTTTAACTTTTACTTATTTACTTATTATTTTTGTGCTCTGTGTGTGTGTGCACACGTGGGCACGCATCAGAGAGAGAGAGAGCTCACACAACATGCTCACAGGGACCCACAGAGGGCAGAAAAGTGTCTCGGATCCCCTGGAGCTGGAAGCATTTTTATCCACTGAGCCATCTCCCAGGCCTCCTGTTACTAGTTTTCAGTCCATCTGGAAGATCCATCTTGACTAGGTGATCTGTGTTTCCCAAGTTCCTGGAAACATCTACTATCCTGGGTCATTGATGCTTGTTTTTAATCAGAAAAAGAAATGAGATATTGTGAACATGAACAACAAAGAGGGTTTGCCTGGCCAAGTCCTACATTATATTACCTTTTGTGTCCAATACAAGGCAACGGGTCCAAGGAGAGCATGTGCACCAAATGGAAAAAGCCAACTGCAAAGTTTTATCTGTGAAGAGAATGGAAAGAGGACCAAATTTCTACACCCAATCCAGTCTCTCTAGGAGGCTTCACCTGAAGGGAAAGAGCTAATCCTAATTGTAGGCAAAACTTGAATGAATTTCCTCTCTTTCTTCACTTCTAAAGGCACAGCCAGCTTGACGAGACAGGACCTGTAGCTTTACACAACAGTCCAGCTGTGTTTTCAGCCTGAATGCCCAGGGGCAAGTATAATTAACATTCCAAGGTGTCGATTATTTCCCCACCACAGAAGCCCTGCAGCACCTTACGGTGACTGAGAATCGAGGATTCACAGCAACATCCTCTCTGTGCAGCACACGCCGTGCACATCCTTGATGTGCGGGAAAATCAGCGTTCTAAACGCCGACATTCCGAAGTGGATAGAACCTACCGAGCTACAGAATGAGAGACTTTGAAAAGAGCATCTGATCCAGTGTCCTCCCACCTCTTGTTTCTAAATTAGAATCCCAAACCCTGATCCACTGTAGTCATGCTTTAATTTCATTCGAAACTTGTGTCATCCTGTTGAATTGAGGCCCACAAGGAATTGGGCCTGGCAAATGCTGGATCTCCTGGAATTTGATCCGGACACAGTACCTGGCCTGATCCTGTTTCCTTTGGGCTAAAGTATTTTCTGGTTTGCATTCAGAATAATATGTTTTAAAATGTAATATGGAAATCACTGCTGGTATGTAATAAGCATTAAACAGCATATGAACTTTTTATTTATAGTTTATTTATTTATAACTTTTAAAATTACTTATTTGTATTTTATATACATTGGTGTTTAGCTTGCATATATGTCTGTGAGGGTGTTAGATCCCTTGGAACAGGAGTTACAGTTGGGAGCTGCCATGTGGGTGCTGGGACTTGAACCCAGGTCCTTTGGAAGAGCAGCCAGTGCTCTTAACCACTGAGCCATCTCTCCAGTCCCCTGTAGTTTTGCTATACAGTCGGCATTCAAACTCCTGGGCACAAGTCATCTTCCTGACTCAACTTCTTGAGTAGCTGAGATTATAGGCACATGCTGCGGTGACCAGTTTATGCTATATTTCTGGGGTTTTTGTTGTTGTTTTGAGGCCAGATCTCATGTATCCCAGGCTGGGCTCAAACTCCCTAAGTAGCAAAGGATGACCTTGAATTTCTGATCCTTATGCCTCTCCCAAGTGCTGAGATTACAGGGGTGTGCCACTCTTCTTGGTTGATGTGTTCCTGCTAATTGAATCCCAGGCTTAGCAGTCTACCTGAGCAATATGTCCAGCTCTAAGACAAGATTGTGACCAACATTCTTACTTGTAATACTTAGTTTTATGTGCTATTAATAAGAACTTGCCCGGCATGGTGGCACACGCCTTTAATCCCAGCACTCCAGAGGCAGAGGCAGGTGGATCTCTGTGAGTTCAAGGCCAGTCTGGTCTACAAAACTACACAGAGAACCCTGTCTCAAAATAATAATAATAATAATAATAATAATAATAATAATAATAATAAGAAGAAGAAGAAGAAGAAGAAGAAGAAGACAGTGCCAGTGGTGGCAGCATGGCTCACTAGGTATGGTTGTTTGCGAACAAGTCTGATGACCTGAGTTTGAGTCCCCAGGACCTACATGGTGGGAGGCAAGAATCAGACTCCTGCAAATTCTCCTCTTTCCTCTACACCTGTACAGAAAGCACATGCCCCACCCCATAAAATAAATAAATGAAATGTAATAAGCTTTGAAAAAAAACTCCAAGTTTTTTCTATCAGTATCCCGAACAAGAAACCCATTTCATTTACAGTCTCTGAATAGAGTGCTTAGCCCAATAATAAACATTATTCTAAGAGGTTCATAACTCATAGGCTCCTCCTAACAGCCCTATAAACTACATGCTGCCATTGTCTGTTGTTCAGATGAGGAAACCTAGCCATACAATGGTTACATAACCTGACAGTCCCCTGGCTAAGAAGGAACAGATTCCCTATTCAAAACCAGGGCTGTCTGAGGCCGTGGCAGCCCCTCATCCACAGCGTACTAAGGTAGTGCAAAGAAGAGAGAAGCTGAGGAAGGATGAGATTTGCAGAGAGAAGATCGAAGAAGAGCCAGTATTGCAAGTCTTCACTACTCTGTTTTATTTGTTGAGAAATGGTCTACACACCGTATGTAGCCTATGCTGAGCTTAACATGCCACAATTTGGCTCCCAGGGGATTGCACCTTTAGCTGGCAAGTCGTTCATTTTCTTTTTTTCGGAGTGGGAATAGGGGGGAGATGAGAAAGTCTCAGGGTGTAGACCTGACTGACCCAGAATTCACTGTGTAGACCTGGCTGGCTTGGATCAAATTTGTGTGACACCACACCCAGCCCATATATATATATATATATATATATATATATATATATATATATATATTTGTTTTGTTTTTTGAAATAATGTCTATGTAGGAGGCCTGGAGCTTGCTATGTATACCGGGCTGGCCTTGAACTCATAGAGATCTGCCTTCTCTGCCTCTAGAGTGCTGGGATTAAAGGCATGCGCCATCATGCCCAGTTTATTTTTAAATTTTTTAAAATGTCTGTTTATTACACATGTGCAGGTACCTGGAGGCCAGAAGAGGGCACCCTGGAGCTGGAGTTAAGGTGGTGCTGAGTGGCCTCTTATGGGTGTTGAGAACCCAACTCTGGTCCTCTGCAAGACCAGCAAGCACTCTTCATTTTTTAAATTGTAACTTCATTTTTTGTGTATGTGTGTTTCACCTAATTTATGTACGTGTACCTGGTGCCCAAGGAGGCCAGAAGAGGACATCAAAATTACAGATTGTTGTGAGCAGCCATGTAGGTGCTAAGGAGTTCGAACCCAGACCTCTGAGAGAACAGCCAGCGCTTTTAATCACTGAGTCTTCTCTCCAGCCCCCGAGTCATCATTATTCACAAGTCTTTGGGCTTGCAAACAGTGGTTACATTTTCTGGTGGCTTAGAGCTGCTGGATTGCCTTTTTTGTTGATTTGTTATGAATCTACCCTGCTATCCATATCCGTTCTGGGGCAGTTGCTCTATGACAGCGCTGGTCCTTAGAAAGACAGAGACGGATTCACACAGGTGCTCTGTCAACACCTCCTCCCAGATCTTTATCATTTTGTTTACAAAGGTCTGCACCTGAGTCTTGTCTTTGAGATTCTGCCCTGGGGCTGCTAGACTAGGTTTTTCCCTCTAGCGCAGAGTCTGCAAGTGCCTAGGAATTTTAATCCTATTGTCACCTGTAGAAGACGTAGCACGAGAAGCTTCATGCCTTAGGTTGAAACAGATTTGGGTGAGATTTTTACACCAGGGTCTCCTGCATGGGTACCTGGCTGGGTCCTCCTTGTTTCCCTTTCTCCTGTCTCCACCCTCTCTCTCTCTCTCTCTCTCTCTCTCTCTCTCTCTCTCTGTCTCTGTCTCTGTCTCTCTTTCTTTTTTCTTCTCTCCTTTTCTTCCTCCCCTCCTGTTTCCTTGTGTATGTGTATGGATGTGTTTCTGTGACTATGTGCAAGTGGAGTTCAGAGGTCAACATTGGGTGTCTTGCCGAACACCTCATTCTTTGAGGCAGGGTCTCTCGTTGCTCCTGGAGATAATTGATTCAGCTAAACTGGCTAGCCAGCAAGCACCAGGGAGCCTTTCCCTGGCCCTCACAGCACTGAGGTCGCAGGCATGCACCATGCCAGGGTGTTGTTGTTGTTGTTGTTATTATTATTATTGCATTTACGTATTGTATTGGCTAATTTTTATGTCACCTTGACACAGGTGACATTTTGGAAGCAGAAACCTCAGCTGAGAAAATGCCCTCACTAAATTGGCCTGTGGTCAAGCTTGTGGTGCATTTTCTTGATTGATAATTGCCGTGGGAAGGTCCTGCTCACTGTGGGCAGTACCATCCTTGGGTTGGTGGTTCTGGGTGCTATAAGAAAGCAGTTGAACAAGCCATGAGGAACAAGCCCATAAGCAGCCCTCCTCCATAGCTTCTGCCTCATTCGGTTCCGGCCTCCAGGTTCCTGTCCTGAGTTCCTGGCCTCACATCCCTGGATGATGGATTACAAGCAGTAAGATGAAATGAACCCTTTCCTTCCCAACTTGCTTTTGGTTATGGTGTTTTATCACAGCAATAGAAAACCCCAAGGAAGATACTTATTTAACCCTTTTTGTATTTGTGTGGGCACTCACATGTCATAGTGCTCAAGTGGAGCTCAGGGGACAAATTCCAGGAGTTAATCTCTCTCCTTCCACATGTGTGCCCTTAGCAGCCCACCTGTGCCAGGGTTTTATGAAAAAGCTGGGGATCCAAACTCAGGTCCTCACACGTGGATTGTGAGCATTTTATCCACTAAGCTATCTCCTCAGTTCCCTGACCCACTTCTTAATAACTTGTTTGCACACATTTACTCTTCTAGGCTTTGGTTTTGGGAAACTTGGTTTCGAAAAAACTTTTGGAAAAAAAATTATGTTTTTTTTCCAAAAGTTCAAAGGGAAGGTTAGTGGTGTTTTCTGTGCAGGGCAGCTGAGCCAGGTCTGTTCCTTAGCATCCTCGGTTACTTTTTTTTTTTTTTTGGTTTTTCGAGACAGGGTTTCTTTTTAGCTTTGGAGCCTATCCTGGCACTCACTCTGTAGACCAAGCTGGCCTCAAACTCACAGATAGCTTTAGGACAGCCAGGACTATATTAAGAAACCTTGTCTGAAAAAAACCCAACCAAACAAACGTTTTATTTTTTGTTCATGTGTATGTATGCCCCATGACTGTGGATGTCTTTGAAGGCTAGAAGGGGGCATCAGATGCCCTGGTGCTGGAGTTACAGGATGTAGAGTCACCCAACCTGGGTCCTCTACAAAAGCAGCAAGTGCTCTTAAAGGACTAAGTTATTTATTTCTCTTGCCCGAGACTTTAACTTTTAAAAGAGACAAAGACTGGGAATGTAGCTCAGTGGTCGAGCATATGCTTTGATGCCTTTCAGCATCAAAATAAAGAAACAAAGTGAAAGATACAGAAGTTTATGGTTACTGGATCTGTTTGTGTGGTACATCGTTCATCATGTGAGAACTTTATTAACCACATCACCAGTCTGCAAAATAAGCATTGTCTTCAAAGTCCCAAATCAAGCCTATTACTTTTACTATGGTTTTCATATATGAAAATGTTAGCTCACCACATGAAGTTTTCTACTCTGAATCTTTGGGTGTTTTTATTTGATTAGTTTGCTGTGATTTGACACAAGGCCTCAGTATGCAGCCCAGACTGGCCTAGAACACTAGATGATCCTGTCTCCACTTCCTGAGTGCTGGGATTACAAGTGTGGATCAGTTTAGCAGCTCACCACTTGCCCTGCTTGGCTGGGGATTGGATTCAGGCCCTTGTGTGTGTTAAGCAAGCACTCTATCAACTGAGCTGCATCTGTAGTCCCTGTGTTTAATAATAATTCAATAAGTTAAAAATAGCTTCATGCCTTCGAGGCAGGTAAGTTAAATGAAGAGAATAATTAAACACTGAGATAGTTCTCTCTAGAAAACTTATCTGGGCTCACATTATTGAACCTGTATGATTTGCCCACGAGGACTAGGGAAACTATATCCTCAGTTTTTCAAGCTTCTATTGCTTCAAATTATTCTTAATATTTAGTTCTAAAATACAGCCTTCAGACCTGGGGGAGCTTTGCTAAGAAATATCCTAGGATCATGAGCTGGATCTTACCATTTGGGACTATTACAAAGGAGTGAATTTTGGGCCAAAGATGATCCATTTACTTGAGAAATAGCTGCCCCATACAACTAATTGGGTTTAGTGGGTTATAAAGAGAAGGAGGGCACAAAAGTGGGAATGGCTCACACCGGGAGGCCTGTGGGGTGTGGGAAGATAGATGGATATGATCAAGATACATTAATTTTCCAAAGAATAAAAAAAAATGTTTGGAGGGGGATACTCTCACTATGTAGCCCTGGCTGGCCTGACTCTTACTATGCATACAAGGTTGGCCTTGAATTTATAAAGATTCTCCTGATTCGGCCTCTGGAGAGGTGGGATTAAAGGGATATCCCACCACACCCAGCACAAAGTAATATTTAAAGAAAAGAAATAGGGGCTGGAGAGGTGGCTCAGTGTTGAAAAGCACTGGCTTCTCTTCTAGAGGACCCAGGTTCACCTTGAACGCCCATCCTCCGGAGTGCTGGGACCATGGGCATATACCATCATGCCTGGTTTCATTTACTTCTTCCTTCCCAGGCTAGTCTTGAACTTGTGATCTTCTTGTCTTAGCTGTCCAAGTGATACAACTACAGGCTTACACCACCAATCCTTGCTGCTTCACTATGTTGTTCAAGCTGACCTAGGTTCAAGCCATTCTCCTGCCTCAGGCTTCTAAGAAGTTGGGACTAGAGGTGTGCATCATACTTCACTCGGCTCCACTGATTTTTTTAATCATTATTCTTATTTTTCAAAGAAAAAGCTGAGGGTGAAAGAAATTTAGTAACCCATGTGAGGTCCTCATTTTGCTTCATTTTGCTGATAGCAACTCTGTGCTTTAAGCCAGATCTGTTCTGAGTTCAGGCCTCATACTTAACTCACCATGTCATATACAGCCCACCCCAATATAAAAACAAATAGCTGGATATTTTACATATTCTTCAAAAGTCTACCATGTTTTTAGATTAAACTGGGATAGAAAATTCAATCTTTTACACAGGTGCCTGTTGTTTTGGGAGGTCAGGGATTATATATAACACTAAATCTCATCCTGGCAGAGGTGGCTCACACCTTTAATCCCAGCACTCAGGAGGCAGAGGTGAGCAGATCTCTGTGAGTTTGAGGCCAGCCTGGTCTACAGAGTGAATTCAGGACATCCAGGGAGGGCTATACAGGGAAACCATGTCTTGAAGGACCAACCAACCAACCAACCATCCAAAACAAAAAACCAAAACCAAAAAAACACTAAATTTCCTTCCTATTTAGCAAGAGCTCTACCTTTAGAGTCTTGATGGGAAGTCCCTGCTTATGGAAGTTAGAGAAGGCGGAACATTCCTGCCTCTGCTTCCTGGCTTAGCTTATGGGATGCTGTAGCCAGAAAGATACTTGGAGGCTGACAGAGCGCAGACACAGGAGACCCTAGGGGGTATCCATAGCAGATGATATAGAACAGACCGGCAGTGGCTGTGGGTGATGTTCCTGTAAGTTGCTACTTTGGCAGGGTTTCCTGTTGACTCAGCTCCCCTGGTTCGTGTTTGTTTCCTGGGATGAGTACCCCAGACTCCCCACCCATGCTGTGACCTTCAACATCTTCCCATATGCTCCTATTCTGTTTAGGTAAACTGCCGATGCTCAAAACAAGAACTTGACATTACAAAATGATGTATGTGTTTGCAGTTGCATAGCTGGAGCCAAAGGTAAACCTGTGTCTTCAACTCCTGAAGATGGTTAAAAATGTTTGCTTTTCTGAGACTCAAACTAGGAGGTAGCTGTGGTTTTGGACTTTGGTAACCCTCATCTTGTGTAGACGGGCTAGAAGTAGCACAGCTGCCCCCTTTACCAACCTGGAAGCAGTGATTGGAGTGAGCTGGGGTCCTGTGCTGTCCTAGTGCATGCCCCAGTGATCTGGGGACCTCGGCAGCAAGCAGGCTTTCTTTTGGGCCACCAACCAGTTTCCAAATCATGACACAGAGACTTTTTTTTTTAAAGATTTATTTATTTTTATTATGTATATGACATTCTGCTTCCATGTATATCTGCACACCAGAAGAGGGCACCAGATCTCATAACGGATGGTTGTGAGCTACCATGTGGTTGCTGGGAATTGAACTCAGGACCTCTGGAAGAGCAGTCAGTGCTCTTAACCTCTGAGCCATCTCTCCAGCCCCAACACAGAGACTTATTAATTATGAACGCTCAGCCTTATCTTATCCTTGTCCCATCAGCTCTTATAACTTACTTTGACCTGTTTCTCTTCATCCACATTTTGCCTTGGGGCTTTTTACCTTCCTTTCATTCTGTATGTCCTATTTCCCTGTTTACTGTGCGTCTGTCTGGCCTCAGACGTCTCTCTCCCTAGTTCTGTTTCTCTTCTCACTTATTCTACTCCTACTTATTCTATCCACCAGCCCCACCTATCCCTCTACTGCCTATCTATTTGCCGTTCAGCTTTTTATTAGACCAATCAGGTGCCTTAGGCAACAAATCTTTATATCATTAAATAAATGCAGCATGAACAAATACAACACACATTTACATAGTTACAGTAATAGGCCGCCATAGACCTCCTCTGGGGTCCCACCTCTTAAAGGCTCTGCAGAATCCCTGTAGTGCTGCCTGGGGACAATCCTCTACCACGTGGACTTTGGGGAGCCATCTGAGGCACAAGTGTAAAGCTGGGAAAGCTGCATGGACAGCAGAAGCAGATGAGCCATTTGAGCCTAGTGCCCAAGACCTACCTGCCTGGGAAACATAACAAGGCCTCACATCTTGAATTAAAACAAGATTCAGCCTTAGTACATCCCGAGTAGCTGCAAAGGTGCTCACAGATGAAGACATGAATGACAGAATTGAAGTTCTCTGAAAGGAACTATATCATTAAAGACAGAAGGGAAAAACACCCCCACCCCCAGCCACTAGATTCCCGAGGAAGACATGTTTCTCTTGGCTGTTTATAACTCCAGGTTTTAATGTCTAGATTGGAACACTACATAGGGATGAGTCTGCATAGTAGCTTTTGTTACCTAGGCAATGGTAACAATTAGCCTGCAACTAATTGCTTCCAGCTGCTCCCCTTTGGTTAATCAATCAAAACAAATTTATTATGGCATGCTTGTGTTTTGATACATATAGAGCTAGAAGCTTAGCAAGACGGAGATGAGGACAAGATGACTATGTGCTCAACGGGTCAGGGGAGGAAGGACTGGGGTGGACAAAGAAAGTTTAGAGAATGGGGGAAGGTGGGATATAAGGGATAGGCACAAAGAGAGGGATTATTTCAGGCCTAGATAAAAGGAGTGAAGGACTAACAGAGTCAGTATGTCTCACATTTCTCTTTGTACCCCTTCCCCATGGTAGTGGTGGTGGTGGTGGTTGGATTGTTTTGATTTTGTTTTGACAAGGTCTTACTTTGTAGCCACATCTAACCTGGAACTCACCATGTAGCCCAGGGTTGACCTCAGACATCTATGAGTCCTGTTTCAGCCACCGGACAGAGTTCCATGCCTGACTTCTATCCCTGGGTTTTAAAAATTATGTACTGGACTTGATTGGTTGCCCAACTATAGTTCTTCTAGTGTTCTAGTAACTATGTTCACAGCTCTCTGGGGCCAGGCCCATTCTAATCTTTTTTTTAAATTTAACTTTATTTTATAATATATATACATTGGTGTGGAGGTGTCAAATCCCCTGGAACTGGAGTTACAGTTGTGAGCTGCCATGGGGGTGCTGGGAATTGAACCTGGGTCCTCTGGAAGAACAGCCAATGCTCTTAACCACTAAGCCATGTCTCCAGCCACATTCTAATCTTGACATCTGAAACAATGCTACTTAATCTAGATATCTATGAAGCCTATTGCTCCTAATTCTAGAATATTGTCTATCAGCAGACCTGGTCCACAGAGAACCATTGCAAACTTCTCAGCAACGCAATATTCCTCTCACCAGCTTATGGTAGAAAGCAGAACACAATCAGCTTGTACATTGTATATCTACTCTAGCATCTCTCTTCTCTGAGTCTTTTTTGTTTTGTTTTTGAGTTTTGTAGTATTTAGCTCAAGCTGGTCTCATACTCATGTTTTCCAGGCTGACCTGCAGCTCATGATCCTTCTGCCTGAGCATCTGAGTGCTGGGAATACAGGTGCATGCTTCCTTGCATCAGTTCTCTCTTATTTTGCTGTTTGTCAGACAGCTCTGATTTTTCTACTTTGCCCAGCACAGGCCATTGCTTTCTAGAACCGTTAGCACCATTTCCTGGGGCCTGGCCAGGATGCAGATACCACAGTACAGGAATGTACTTATATCAATAAACTCTGCTTTGTTTAGTATTAAGTTTTCTCTTTCTCTCTCCTTTCCCAAGACAATCTGGGGACCTAATTCCAGGCTCTCCTAGCTTCTACACGCACGCACGCACGCACACACCCACTGCATGCTGGCTTTATCTCCTTCAATATACACATTGCTTTTGCTTTTCTTCCATTAGTGGTTCTAACATTTCCTTGGTGGGCTATTTTGTGGCTTGACCTTAGTCTGGTGCAGGTGAAGAAGGTATTGGTAGATCCTGAGAAGGGCTTGTTTTGTCTTGCAAATGGATAAACTATGGATAAGAGCTGATGAGCCTTTAATGCAGACATCAGGGACAGTTCTATAAACCCAGAGCACTTGAGGTGATGGGGTTTTTAAGGTTTTTAGATGCATGAAAGAGATGCCCTGGCACAGGTGTCAGAGTCCCACTTTCCCAGCTGCTAGGCCAGGCCTTGGCCTAGCAGACTTGCCAGAGATGAGAATCATATTGGAGTTCCACTGCTCTTATAATTAAGCCCTGGTCTTGTGCTCTGCTTTCTATGCCTTCTCTCAAGTTGCTGAGATGACACTTAACTTTCATCCTCAGTCTTTGGTAATTAATCATTCTAAGACTTTTGTTGTCTTTCTCCATGGTATAGATTTACTGCATCCGTAGTTACACAATTTTATCTGCATGTGTTGGTGTTCTGGGACAGGGTGTCACTAGATCAGCTTGTTTTTGAACTTGTCACTGTCCCATCTTAATCTTCCAAGAACAGGGTTACAGGTATGTGCCCCATTCCTGTCTTTAAATTACCATTTCCCATGCCTTTTGAAAAAAGCCTTCTGGATTGCATCTACTGGTGCATTCTTCCATTAGTATATTACATTCCAGCTTCCTAAAAAAGGTTATTTTAATTTATTTGTATGCATGTGTGTCTGTGCGTGTGAAGGCCTGCAAGACCCTGGGGTCCTCACTGACAGCTGGTCACAGGGTAATGCAGCTTTACTGCCTCAGACTCCTCTCATGGGACTTAGTGTCCTTGGGGTCAGCATCATGCTGTAATGGAGGGAGTAAGATTGAGGAGAAATATTAGCTGAATTAAATGTCGTCATAACAAAAGCTTCAGCCAGTGAATTTCTTGGGAGCTACCGGGGACTACTGGGGAGCTCTGGAGCCCAGAGAGCCTACAGAGTGGTCCCACCCTAAACCCACATCTAGTCTGGAAAGACTCCCTGGGAAGTGCTGTAATATGGCATGAAGAAGCTCCTCTCAGTGGAGGACAGTCCCTGGAGTGGGAGTCCGAGAAGGGCTACTGGCCACTAACCCTCCCAGAAGCTAGGAAACGGAGAAGAGCCGGGGTTCTTTGGTGTGCAGGGGGAGTAAGGAGGTGTTGTGCCAGTGGAGATGGGGAGAGGGTAGAATAGAGGAAATACCTTGGGACTTTGAACAGGATTCTTGAGGGGACTGGAGAGATGGCTCAGTGGTTAAGAGTGCTGGAGGCTCTTCCAGAGGACTCTGGTTTGATTCCCAGCATTCACATGGTGGCTTACAGCTGTCTGTTAACTCCGGGTCCAGGGGGATCTGATACCCTCATCTACCTCTCTCAGGAACTGTATACACATGATAATTATACAGGCAGGCGAAACACTCATAAAGACAAAAATTAAAGACTCCTGAAAAAAAAACTGGCAATTTTTGTATTGAATGGGGGTATGGTTGAGGGAAATAAATGTAAAATTGTACTGAACACTTACATAATCCCTAATACTACTCACCTTTGACAGTGCATAATAGGGGAAGTTAGGATACAATCCAAATTCTATTCTGCTCAGAAGAACATGCCTACCCCCTAGATTACAGCTAGTCCAGTGGGTTTCCATAAACTAAATTCAGACAGCTAACTTACTTTGGCTGTACAGCATTGAAAAATGTGAATTGGCTGCCACATGTAAAAATTATTAGAATTTATAGGTAAGTTTGGATTTCTATTCCTCTTGACTAATTGGAAGTTCTAGCAACATGGGTTCAATATTCCTACATGATAGTAGTTGTCTGGAACCGAGTGACATCATGGGTAGGGGTGGGTAGGGATGCTCCTTAGTTAACCAGTCTATGCATCACTTTCTCTGGGGATTTGGTGTGGACTCCCTATTGTGTTATTATGCATTGCTTAACTAAGTTTATGGTGTAGAACAGGCTGATAGATACACGATATTGCTTTAAAAGAACTGAGTTCATTAGAGAGGAGGCTGGGTGAAGGCTACACCTCCATCTACACTGAGAGGCTTGGGTTGGGTGAAGGCTAGACCTCCGATTGCAATGAGGCTTGGTGTGCAGGGAAGGAAAGAATACTTTGTACAAATGCACAGCAAGATGAATTAATGACCCACTGGCTGGAGTCTGAGTAAAGAAAGAAGAGCAAAAAGCCAGCCTTTAAAGTTACAGAGGAGCGGAGACAATCAGGGAAGAAACCAGACAAGGAGAGGAAGAAGACAGAGGTCATTTAGCAATGGAATGTCAATGGAGGGAAGGGAACCCAGGGCTCAGCCATATCTAAGAGTTTCAAAGATGAAGACAAAACCCCTGGGCAAAGAGGAGGGATTTTCAGAGGCAGGGTAAGAAAAGGCAGGGAGGTGTGGGGCTGGATGTTTAGCAGTGAAGTAGACATGTTGGCATAGTATTTGGGGTATTAAGAGCTTTATTAGGGGGTCCAAGATGGAGAAAGCACAGAGGCTATTTGATATTCATCCATTTCTTTTCAGCACTGTCATCATTTCTGACATCATCTAAAGAAATTAGCATCCATGTTGCATCTTTCAAGAAAAGATCATACGGCCAATCTCTGTCCTTTTGTTTTTGTCGAATGGAACATTAATTTAATATGCATTTAGGAAAATCACCTACCTACCCAGACTTGAAACTTCGTTTACAGATATATCACTTTGTATATAGGCTTTGTGGATTTTCTGTGGTGAAGTGAAAATTGTGGTTTTGTTTCATCTTATCACCCGGTTGGTATCTTTCTGTGTGGCTAATGGTTGATTACTGCAGTGTGTGCGCTGAGTGTGTGCACACTTTTGTTTGTTTTTGAGACTAGGTGCCCTGGTTGGCTTGGAACTCGCGAAGATTCGACTCCCTCTAATAATTACGCGAGCACTTCCACACCCTGCCTTTGAGCACATTTTAACATTGACCTAAGTAAAGTGCATTGAAGAAAACTCATTTCAAAGTTCAATGTCAGATTCTGAGCACCCCCATTACCCCCCCCCCAATAGAGTTTCACTGTGTAGCCCCGATTAGTCTGGAACTCCCTTTGTAGAACAGGCTAGTCTTGAGCAGACTACCTTTTGAAAGTATCCTTTTTTGTAAGAGTGCACAGCCAATTCCACATAAGTCCTCTGAACTCTGGTACTGGGCATTGGGAAGGCCCTTGTTTCTGGAGAGGCCGACTGTCCTTAGAGTCAAGCCATTCTGGTATTTATCAGCTCTGATCTTGGGTATATCCCGGAACTTCCGGTGCCCTATTCATTAGTTAGGTATGCTAAGTGAGCCCTACTAGAAAGGTTTGCTGAAAGGGCTGAAACCAGACGACGAATGTGCGTTAGGCCCTTTAAAGGGGTTTACAGTGCGGTGAGTTAGTCTTTAATTTTATATTATCAGCCGTGCAAAAGTTTTATTAACTTGGGTGCCTATCAGTTTAGTAGAGGAATTTCAGGTTGGGGATTCTAGAGCCTCTGAGAACCTGGATCGCCACTGGGTCTTGCTTTGCAATTTAAGTGACCTTAAAAGAAAAAAAAAAAAATCACGGAATCTCTCTCGGCCTCCAATTTTCCAGCAGCCTTTAGAAACCCTGTCGACTGCGTGGCGGTGTGTGCCTTGTATTTTTAAGTGCAGAACACAGCTTTCCCAAGAGATCAGCGGCGGAGATCAGCGCGCGGAGAGAAAGCCTAGCCTCAGGACACCCTAACTTCCAGCCCCGGGAGCAATCCAAGCCCGCAGGCCGGCGGGGGAAGGGCTGACCGAGTTGGCGGTGGCGAGGCCAGCCGACGCTCCGGAGTCGGCTCAGACTCTCCGGCCGGAGCCCCGTGCCGGGCTAGGTGGGGAGACCGGCGGCGGAGAGGGACGCGCGCCTCCGGGCCCGGAGGAGTTAGGTGACGTCACCTCCAGGACTCGCTTTTTCATTAATGAAACCGGCCGGCGCGGGCGCATGCGCGGCAGGCCCCTTCCCTCTCGCTTCCCCCTCCCCTTTCCCAGCCGCGCTCTCAATCTCGAGCTTGCTCGCTCTCCCTCTCCCCGAGCCGTGGAAAGGATCCCACTTCCGGTGGGGTGTCATGGCGGCGTCTCGGACTGTGATGGCTGAGGGGAGACGGCGCTAGTGGGGAGAGCCACCCACAGGCGCCCTCCCCTCCCCGGGTTCCCCTCCCCACCCCTTCCCCCAGCCTCCTCGCCAACGCCCCCTTCCCTGTCCCTCCCGGCGGGCCGCGCGGGCCCCCGTCCCCACCCCGTGGGAACGCTAGCTGCCCGCACTCCTCAGCTGCTCGGCTTGCCGCTGCCTTCACCTCAGCGCCCGCCCTCCGGCGGATCCCGGACGCCGGCCCACCCGGCCATCCGCCGCTCCCGGGTCGCGGGGAGGACATGGCCGCACACAGGCCAGTGGAATGGGTCCAGGCCGTGGTCAGCCGCTTCGACGAGCAGGTAACGGGCCCGCGGCGGGCGGGAGGTGGGAGCGGGTGGGGTGGGGATGCGGTGGGTGAGGGGAGGAAGGATCTGCTGCCTCGCGGGCTGCCGGGGGCTCCGCAGGCCGTGGAAGGGCCGGGGCGGGGGGACACGAGGGGGCGGCCCGGGGATTCGGCGGTGAGCCGGGACTCTCCTTCCCTCCTAAACCGGGGGGTGGGGCCTTGCCCATGTCCAGCCTTCCATCCCCTTTATCCCAGCCCTTCCGCTTGCTCTTGGGGGATGAGTGACCTGGGGGCGCTTTCAGGGGCGCTCCATCTGGATTTAATCGGTTCTCTCTTACTCCTCCCTTTTTTGAAAGGAGGTAGGTAATACTAGTTAGGGTGTCTCTCTTCCATTAGCACCCGCCACCCTCGTAACCGGGGATAACTGAAAGAACCCCGGTCTGTTTGTGTATGTACCCCCAGTAGGCGCAGGGTAGTATTCCGCCCCACCCCCATTTTCTGTCCCTTAGGGGCAGGAGTAGGGAAAAGCACAGGTTTTCTTACTTTTCTGCTCCGGGGCGTCAGGTTGCCTGTAGACTGTAGCACACACACTAAACATCTTTTTGATGTCCCCCCACCAGCGTTCCCATAGGCTGATGACACAAGGCTGCCCTTTACGTTGCTGTTTGCAAGGGAAACCGTGGTTCTGAAATGATTCCCCCTTTTTCCTTCCTTGATCTCCCCCCACCCCCACCCCCGAGTCCCTGCTTGCCAGAAGTCCGAGGATGTGAATATTGGCTTTCTCAGTGAGACTCTTCCCGGAGTAAGGGGAGAAGGGTGAAAGGAAAGGGAAACAGCGGCCACAGACTAGAGAGACCAGAGACAGCAGGGATGTGGTCCTAGTGCCGCTAATTCTGCTCATGGTTTGTTGTTGTTTTGACTTGCTTTTGACTGTTCACCAGAGAACTTTTAATTGTGACTGCTTGGGATGGAGGGAAAAGTTTCGTAGTTTAGGAAGGCTACTTTTTATTCGCCGTGTTTTCCCACACATGGACTTTTAAGGCGGAAGAGGTAATCCACATGTAGCCTTTTGTCCCTGAGAGCTAGTTTAAATTTTATGGACTGTAGATAGTGGCTGGTTTAAAGGATGGTTGTTTTCGTTTTCTGCAGTTCTGCCAGGGGCTTCCCCTGAGGGAATTGTTTAGAATTGAGCCAATCTATTTGGCTTAATGGCTGCAATCACAAAACTGATTGTGGGAGCTGACAGGTAGAAGGGTTTCTGTTTAATTTGACCAGAAAATATTTTTATAGGACTCAGTGTTTTGGATCTGACAGATTGGGGAATAGGCCCAGGGAGTTAAGAACCTACATAGAGCTGAATGCAGTGGCCCACGCCCTTAATTCCAGAACTCGGAGACAGGGCAGGTGGATCTCTTGTGAGTTTGAGGCCAACCTGGTCTAAATAGTAAATTCCAGGATGCCAAAGTTATGCAGGGAGATTCTGTCTCAAACAAACAACTGCCCCCCCATAAAACATAGGTAAAATAAAATTTCATAGATAAAATTTCGTAACTGTCAGACTTCAAGGAGTTGGTTCATTTACCCAGTTCCCAGAACAAGAGTTATCTGAAAAAACTCTTCTAGAGGATGGAGTAAATATCATTATATAAATGGTTGAATTACAGAGCATTGGATTTAAATAGAGCATTAAGTAGAGTGTTAGATTTTAAACTTGATAGAAAAGCCTTGTTTGCAGAACTTTAAAAAAAGGACTTAAGGGGCCAGAGAGATGGGCTCAGTGGTTAAAAGTAGTTGCTGCTGAGCAGAGGACCTGGGTTTGGTGTCCACCATTCATATGGTTCACATTGTTCTTAACTATCATCTGTAAAACCAAAAAGAAGAGAAAAATTTAAAATATGCATAGACCATCCGTTCTATACCTATAGAGTTATGAAGTAGCAACAAAATAGTGGTATGGTTGGGGTCACCACACATGAGGAACTGTATTAAAGGGACGAAGCATTAGGAAGGTTGAGAACCACTGGCATAGACAAACCAAAACTGAACTCACGAAGAGCGTAGTCTTAATGAGGGGTTGAGAAGGATTCACCTTACAATTTTCCCCGATTTAAAAAGACTCTGTGTGTGTGGGGGGGTGGGTGGGTGGGTAGGGGTGTGTAGGTGTGTAGGTGTGTGTGTGTAGTGCCCTCAGAGGCCAGAAGAGGGTGTTGGATATGTTCAATCTGAGGTTATAGGTGGGCATGAGTTTCCAACCTGGGTGCTGGAAACCAAACTCTGGGTCTCTGATAGAACAACAAGCAGTCTTAACTATTGAGCCATCTCTCCAGCCCCACTCAAATGTATCTTACTGTTGAAAGTATTTATTTATTTATTTTGTGAAAAACTGAGGTTCTCTGAGAGAGGTTAAGTGCTGTAATAGACCTAATGAGCTTTATAGTGTGAGAAATGTATTGAATGATAGACAATTAAGGGAATGCTTTTTGTAAGTATCTCATAGAACTTGTTTTAATAACCCACTAAATATAACTAGAAGAGTTTGCCATTTTGATTTTTGCCCCTTTTGAGACAGGGTCTCACTGTGTAGTCTTGACTGCCCTGGAACTCCATATACAGATGTTCTCATTCACAGAGATCCCATCCCCCATGCAAAAATGAAGGCATGTACCACGATTCCTAGCCAGAGTTTACATTTTTACCAATGACAGAAAAAAAAGCCTAGTACGTACTGGTATTTGTATATGAGAATCCTAGTTATTTCAACTATTTTTTTAAAGTGTTAAATATTCATGTTGTCTGTAGTTGTTTCACTGGCCTCGTGGAATGCAAGCTGCTTTTGTTGTTGTTGTTGTTGTTTTGTTTTTCGAGACAAGGTTTCTCTATATAATAGCCCTGACTGTCCTGGAACTGTTTCAGGCTGTCCTAGAACTTGTTCTGTAGACCAGGCTGGCTTTGAATTCACAGAGATCTGCCTGCTTCTGTCTGCCTCCTTAGTGCTGGGAATAAAGGTGTGCACCAACACTGCTCTGTGGCTAGCTGCTTCTTACTATAGCCAACACGTGTATGTTGAACTGCTTCAGTCACCAGAAGCATGAACATGTGTAAAGATGACAACTCAGTTTATGACTGCATGGATGGATGTGTAGTACTTCTTCCATTGTTTGAATTAGTAGCCACCATGATGACAGGTGTACCAAACTCTAAGGGGACCTGACTAGAAATTTGATGCAGTTTGGACAGTAGACCTGATTAAAAATATGGTATCTACCATGGAGCTGCATCTCCAACCTTTCCACCTTGACTTGAAAAATTTATTTTTTTCATCTTGACATTTTGAGCACAAATCCATGCTGATTATAATGCATGTAGGTGTAATATTTATGTCCTAACGAGTGAATGTTGCCAGTTTTAGAAGTAATTTGTTCCTTTATTAAGAAATGGCATTTATAAAGGTAGACACACACTGAATGGAACAGATACATATTCTGTTTCTCCTTAGTCTGCTTTTATAGTGTCAAATAAGCTTTTAAACTAAAACTAGTGACCCAGTGGTTTAATAGCTCTGTTTTTTAAAGTTACTATTATTATTTTTTTGTGTATGGGATTTTTTACTGGCATGTTTGTGTGTACACCACATGCAGGCAGTGCTGACAGCGTAGAAGAGGGCATCTGATTCTCTGGTATTGGAGTTTCAGCAGGTTGTGAGTTTCCAGTGGGTACTGGGAATTGGCTCTGACCCTTAGGTAGAACAGCCTATGTTTTTTACAAGCTGAGCCCTCTCTCCAGCCCTCATTAGCTCAGTTTCTTAACAAATTAAAACCACTGTGCCTTTGTTTTTATTTTTATTTTTTCGAGACAGCCACAGCTACATAGTCAGAACCTGTTGGGGGAAAAAAATGAATTTTATTCTGCAAAAAAAAGTCTTGCCAGGTGTTGGTGGCGCAGGCTTTTAATCCCAGCACTCAGGAGGCAGAGGCAAGCGGATCTCTGTGAGTTCGAGGCCAGCCTGGTCTCCAGAGCGAGTGCCAGGATAGGCTCTAGAGCTACACAGAGAAACCCTGTTCGAAAAGCCAAAAAAAAAAAAAAAAAGTCTTTAAGTATGTTTTACTTTTATAATTGGCCCACTTGCCTAGATATTGAAAATAATACGTTTTATTACATTTATTTATTTTTTTCTTTTTACTACTTTGGAGCACTTGAGTATCTCAGTGCCATTTGTGGAGGTCACAGAATTTAAAGGGAATCAATTCTCTCCTCTACCAAGTGGGTCCTGGGGATCAAACTCAGGTCATTAGGCTTGGGGAAAGCTTTTCACCTGCTGAGCCAGCTCACTGCATGAAAATAATGCTTTAGAACTGGAGAGACAGCTAAGTGGTTAAGACTACATATACTTGCCAGGCATTGGTAGAGCATGCCTTTAATCCCAGCACTCGGAAGGCAGAGGCAGGTGGATTTCTGTGAGTTTGAGGCCAGCCTGGTCTACAGAGTGGAGTTCAGGACAGCTCAGGCTATACAGAGAAAACCCTGTCACAAAAAAAGACCTAAAATAAATAAATAATACAACCTAAGAAAGAAAGGGAGAAAAACAGAAAGAAAAATAACTTTAAATGAACTTACTTATAACAAATCATTTGGGGGTGATTCTATTTAAAAAATAAAATAAAAAACCTTTAGGGGCTGAAGAGATGGTTCAGGTGTTAAGAGCACCCTATTCTGGCTACTCTTCCAAAAGACCCTGGCCTAATTCATAGTACCCACACAGTTCATAGCTGTCTAACACAGCTGTTCCGGGGATCCAACACCCTTACATAGACATACATGCAGACAAAACACTATTGCACATAAAATAAAAATAAATCAGCCAGGCAGTTGGGACACATGCCTTTAATCCCAACACTTGGGAGACAGAGGCAGATGGATCTCTGTGATTTTGAGGCCAGCCTGGTCTACAAAGCTACACAGAGAAACCCTGTCTCAAAAAAAAAAAAAAAAATTCATTAAAAAAACTTTCAAATATTCATGTTTTTCCTTATTTCAGAAATAAAACCCCACAAAAAAACTGCCAAGTGTGGTATCACATACCTTTAATCCCAGCACTCAGTAGACAGAGACAGGCTGATTTCTGTGAGTTCCAGCCAGCCTAGCCTACAGAGAGTTCCAGGATAGCCAGAGCTACACAGACTGTCCTTTGAATACTATGTGGTGGAGAGTTCACAGCATAAAAAAATTAGATAAGGTTTTTTTTGGGGCGGGTAGTTCGAGATGGGGGTCTCTGTGGCTTTGGAGGCTGTCCTGGAACTAGCTCTTGTAGACCAGGCTGGTCTTGAACTCATAGAGATCCACCTGCCTTAGATAAGTATTTTTAGTGTTACAAATCCCATGCTAATAGGCCACATAGATTTGTAAAAATTCAAAGCTGTTTTGAGTTTAAAAAAGAACGCATCCTCCCTAACTACTGGTCTGCAATTTTTATAAGACTTTAAGAACATTGAAAATAGATGCTCTTTTATGTTAAGGGAATAATGTTTATTCTTTTGGAATTTATCTTTTAAAGCAATTTCTTCTAGCTGATTCTCAATTGGCATCCCATTCTCCCTACTTAATGTAGGATTTTCCTTTTCACTTTTAAACTTACATTTTCTTCCTTTTGCCCTGCAGCATTTGGCTTTCTCTCTGTAAACCACTTCTCCTTCCCCTGTTAGACATTGTCTCTCTCCCGTTTGCTCATTCATCTCCTCTATAGCTGTGACAACTGGCTTGGCTCCTTCCCCTCTAGATTGCTGCTTTCTTGAAAAGGATTTATTTTATTTTATTTTATTTTTATTTTTTAAACACAGTTGTAATCACCAATGTACTGTATCTCTTCCCCACGTTCCCAAGACACCACTCTTTCTTGTATGTACAAATTCAGATCCTTATGTGTTCGTTTAATAAGCAGCTTTAACAGATGCCCTTCCCTTCCCCTCTCTTCCCTTTCCCCTTCCTCTTCCTTCTCTGAGATGGTCTTACTACATAGCCTGGGCTGACCTTGAACTCACTAGGTGGCTGAAGCTGGCTTCCCCTCCTCAGCTTCCAGAGTGCTGGGGTAATAGTTGTAGACTGTACCTGACCATATGTGCTTTTTCTTTTTCTAATAGGCTTGCCTGTTATTGAACTGGGGTTTCTAAACAGGAGCCTGAGTTTTGCTGTTATTCTGTGTTTCTGTTCATATGCCTGCTGTTAGCTGTTAGTTCTCACACATATCCTAGCTGTCCTCATCTGTTGAAAAGGAACCCAGCAGAAAATCTTTAAGGTTCTTTCAGGCTTATGTATTTTTTGTTTTGTTTTGTTTTTTTGAGGCAGGGTTTTGATGTGTAGCCCTGGCTGTCCTGGAACTCTAGACCAGGCTGGCGTCAAACTCAGAGATCCTTCTGCCTCTGTCTCCCTAGTGCTGGATTAAAGGCATGCGCCACTGTCGTGCAGCAAACTTTTCTTTTTTAAACGAAGTCCTTTAGTTTTCTTACCTTTATAGAATTGGCCACTGAACCTAGGGTCTTGTGCATGTTAGGCAAGTGCTTGGTCATTAAATTGGGTACCCAGCTATTTTTATATTTAATTTTGAGATGGATTCTCACTAAACCAGGCTGGACTTGAACTTGCTGTGTAGTCTAGGCTGGCCTTAAACATCAGCTCTTCCTTCCTCAGCCTTAAGGGTAGCTAGAATTACAAGCGTGGGCTACCACACCCCGCTACAAAGTCTTTTTTAGTGGACTAAACTCAGTCCTCTTAACTTACTGATTTCTTATGTGATATTTAAAAATTATTTAGTTTTTATTTCATGTGTATCCATGTTTTGGATGTATGTATGTCTATGTGAAAGTGTCAGATCCCTTGAAATTGGAGTTATAGACAGTTATGAGCTGCTATGTGGATTCTGAGAATTGAATCTGGGTCTTACAGTCAGTGCTCTTAAGCACTAAGCCATCTCTGTAGTTCCCTTATGTGGGATTTTATAGAACCTTAGTGCACATAGGCCTTGGACTTGGTTGAACGCAGTTTTGTTTAGTCTTCTCACCAAATTGTGAAAGGCAGGTGAAGCTAGACATAGCTGTTGGGATGCTCATGGACACCATAGTTTGCCAAGTACAGTTAGGGTCACATAGGGCATCACCAGTGGCATATTTTGTTCCGTTCCTTTGAGCCCCCCCCCCCCCCAGTCTAACTGTAGCTCTGGCTGGCCTGGAACTCACTTGCTATGTAGACCAGGATGCCCTCAAACTCAGAGATCCTTCTGCCTCTTCCTTCCGAGGGTTGGGAATAAAGATCTGTGCCACCACCACCCAGCCAGTTGTGTGTGTGGTTTTTATATGACTAAGGCTGAGGGCTGAAGTGGCTTAAAAACAAAAAAAAAGTAGTGAAAAATTTGCCTTTGTTTTAAATGTTGAAAGATGAATTTTATTCACTGTCTATAATCAGTTAGGAGATGTTGATTAGGAATGGATTTTTAAAAAAGTGCTTGACAGAGGAACTTAAACGTTGGTATTTATATTTCCTCCCATGGAGGAACATATATTTTGAATCTAGTTTCAGATTGTGGTCTTGGATTTGTCACTTTTTTTTTTTAAACAAACAAACAAAAAACCAGGGTCTTTCTGTGTGTTCCTGGCTGTCCTGGCCTCCCGCAGTAGACCAGGCTGGCCTCACACTCACAATGATGCACTTGCCCCTGCTATCATACCTGGCTTGGATTTATCTCTTGTTAGCATAGTCATATGAATGGAAAATGTGAGTGCCTTGAAAGTCTGTAAGATTAATCACACATAAGAACGATTCATTTTCGGCGGGGGTTGGGGTGGTGGGGTGGTGGCATACGCCTTTAATCCTAGCACTTGGGAGGCAGAGGCAGATGGATCTCTGTGAGTTGGGGAGGTCATCCTGGTCTACAGAGCGAGTTCCAGGACAGGTTCCAAAGCCACAGAGAAACCCTGTCTTGAAAAAAAACCAAAAAAAAAAAAAAAAAATTTCTTTACAGTTTTTGGGGGTGGGGTGGGGTTTGAAACAGGATTTCTCTGTAACAAACCATGGCTGTTCCGAAACAAGCTCTGTAGACCAGGCTGGCCTCCAATTCACAGGGATCTAGCTGCCTCTGCCTCCCAAATCCTGGGATTAAAGGCATGTGCCACCATGCCTGGCTTATACAGCTTATTGACTATTGTATTTCACTAAGGAGAGTGATTAATCTCTACCTTTTTCCTGGAATGTATGTTGGTTATCCTTTAGCATTTGTTGACAGATACTTAGGGTACTGATAGCATCCTTTTGTAATTTATGGATCTCAGTAATTGATTGCATTCTCCTGCTTTATCATCTAGTTTGTGGCATACATATAATATGGTCTTTTTTTTGGGAAATACAATATAATAAGGTTGTATGAATTGGGCCAACATTGGACAAGTTGTACTTTATTTTAAATATTGCAGGTTTTTTTTTTTTTTTTTAAGATTTTATGTATCTACTATGTGTATACAGTCTTCTGCCTGCATGCCAGCAGAAGGCACCGGATTTCATTCAAGGTGGTTGTGAGCCACCATGTGGTTGCTGGGAATTGAACTCAGGACCTCTGGAAGAACAGTCAGTGCTCTCAACTGCTGAGCCATCTCTCCAGCCCAGGTTTTTTTTTTTTTTTTTAATATAATTATTTGGCTTCAAAATTTATTACTGTCAGCTGGGGGGTGACATAACACTTTTAATCTCAGCACTTGGGAGGCAGAGACAGGTGGATCTTTGCGAGTTTGAGGCTAGCCTGGTCTACAGAGTGAGTTTCAGGATAGCCAGAGCTACATAAAGAAACCTTGTCTTGAAAAACAAAACAAAATGTGTAGCCCTGGCTGTCCTGGAACTTGTTCTGTAGACCAGACTGACCCGTGGCCTCAAACTCAAAGAGATTCATCTGCCTCTGCCTCCTGAGTAAGTATGTATTATTTATTTATTTACTTATTTATTATTGTACACACACACACACACACACACACACACACACACACACACACACACACACGGGAGTACTCACCATAATTTACAGATCAGGACAACATTTAGAAGTTGGTTCTCTCCTTCTATCATGTGGATTCTAGGGATTGAACTCAGGTCTACAGTCTTGGCAGTAAGTCACTGAGCTAAGTAAATAATAGATTATTTCCTTTAATCTTCTTTGGAAAAAATGTACATAACATGAAGAATTTTGTTGTTAAAGCAAAAGCTATGATATGGTACATAATAAGCCCTTAGTTTTACGTCTTTAAATTACTCAGACTGTGATGGGGCATTCTTATTGTAGCCTTCAGATTTGTTGTTCTGAGGTTTTATACTGATCATATTGTTGAATTATAACAACATGTTTTTTAAGGGTACATGGTGTTTTAATTAAAAAAAAAGGGTTTTTCATGTGTATGTCATGCTTATTTTCCATTGAGAGTTTTGTGTTTGTATGTGTATAAGACAAGTTATGTGAGGTATAGGAAGGCTCTTTTTTTTCTAAATGGAAGCTTAAGAAGGAGAATGTTCTATAAAAGAAGTGGAAGGGGAGGTTGTGGTCAGCTTAAACTGTTAAAAGGCTTAGGATCAATACTGAAGTAGAATATGGGCATCTTAAGCTATTTGCACAGGATTGACTTGTTCATAAAAGCGTTGTGTTGTTTCATCTAACTTCTCTTGGAACACTCCCATTTTCTTAGGGAAGGGAAAGATCAGACAAAATTTGACCTTGACAATAGAAAAGTTGTATTTTAGTGAATATGAACTGATGGGTAGTTTCAGCCACCTGTAAATCCTTGTATCATTATGGCAGAGTCTGAAGTGAGTAGCACTCAGAGGTGTGCCAAAGGAAAACTCCACTGTTAACATTGTAAGTAATGACTGGTTTTTATCGAACCCACTGAGGGCGTGTGTAGTAGGTTGGATATATTTTATTCGATTTTATGTACATCAGTGTTTTGCCATGGGTTTCAGGTTCCCTGGAACTGGAGTTACAGACTGTTGTGAGCTGCCATGTGTATAACACAAATAATAAAAGTCCCAGAGATTGATGATATTGGGGTTCAAGCTTCAGGCAGAAGATCAAAGAAGCAAAGCAGCCAGCCACTAGCTCTTACCTCTGTGTTAGGCTGAAAGGGCTGTCTTGTCTCTACGAATCCTCAGAGACAATGCTATCTCCATGAATCCTCAGAGACAAAAGCTGAGTTCCTGTCTCCTCCTACCTTTTATTCCTTTCGCCACCCAGCCATATCACTCCTGTCTCCACCTCCCTAGTGCTGGGATCAAAGGCTTGAGCTCTGCTACTCTTTGCTCTTGTGTTGCCAGGGTGGCCTTGAACTCAGAGAGATCCATCTGCCTATCTCCTGAGTGGGATTAAGTGTATGCCACCTCGCCTGGCTGTATGGTTTGCTACTAAGTATGGCTGTAGGGATTAGAGGTGTGTATCACCATTTTCTGATCTCTATGGTTTGTGGATAGCTTTGTTTTCTGAACCCTCAGGCAAACTTTAATAAATCATAAATAATATGTCACCATACATGTGGATGCTGGGAGTTGAATCCAGATCCTCTGGAAGAGCAGTCAGTGCTCTTAGTCACTGAACCATCTCTCCAGCTCCAACTGAATATATTTGACCACTTAAAATGTTCTATATAAACTGGGTGTGGTGGCATGTGTCTCTAATCCCAGTGTTCAAGAGGCACAGGCTGGTGGTTCTCTGAGTTCAAGGCCAGTCTGGTTCACATGGTGACATATGCTCGCTGACATGTGCACTCAAACACACACACACACACACACACACACACACACACACCCCTGTGATACATCCAGTTATGTGCTTTGAGTATAAGTAAAAGTGGCTTTTGAGTCTTTGGTTATATCATCAAAAGAACTGTTGAGACGATAGCCCCAAGCTAATTTGAAGTTCTACCTAGTTATATTGAAGACTTAAAATTTTGTGGCACTCAGGGGTGGGGGTGGGTGGGGGGTGTGAGGGTGTGTGGGGGTGTGTGGCACTAATTACCTCTGAAGTAGCAGAAACTTCAGGTGCTAACTTCCAGAGTGCATGTTTTCTATAGACCACAGCCTGGCACTCTTAGTTTGGCTGAGGTTTGTTACTATAACCAACAACCTGTTGCATGCTCTTACTCATATTTTATAGCATTGAGTGTCTTATCCAGTTGAATTTCAGAGAACTTATTTTTTCCTGAGGAAATGGTCTCTTATTTCACTCTACCTCCTGACCAACAATTAAACAAGATGGTATATTTAGTGCATGAGGTATGATGTTAATTTAGTCAATAGCAGTATACTTATGATTAAAAAGAATGACTTATTTTATTTTTTTTTCGAGACAGGGATTCTCTGTAGCTTTGGAGGCTGTCCTGGAATTAGCTGTTGTAGACCAGGCTGGTTTTGAATTCACAGAGATCCGCCTGCCTCTGCCTCCCGAGTGCTGGGATTAAAGGCATGCGCCACCACTGCCCAGCTAGAATGACTTATTTTTAATCATAATTTTATACTTAGATAATGACCTTTTGAGTAATTATGTCTCATAACAATTTCAAGTGATGCTTTTCTGCTTAATTGTTGACGGATTTTCTAGGGTTGTCCTCATAAGTAATTGGGGCATAAGGAAATGATTCTTACCACTTTGGGTTTGCAGTAACCTGTGTAATAAGGAAAAACACCCTCCATTGGAACTAACAGTGTGACCTTGGGCACTTTACCTCTGTATCATCTTTTTATGTTTTCATATGTAAAATGGGAATAACATCTGGGCTCACTTAGTGTTTTCAGTGTGACTTTTTTTTTTTTAAGAAAGTTCATTTGATTTTTTAAAAATTTATTTAGCCATTATTTTATGTGCATTGGGATGAAGGTATCAGATCCCCTGGAACTAGAGTTACAGACAGTTGTAAGCTGTCATGTGGGTGCTGGGAATTGAACCCAGGTCCTCTGAAAGAAGAGTCACTGCTATTAACCGCTGAGCCATCTCTCCAGCCCTCAGTGTGACTCTTATATGGTAGGAAGCTGTAAATAGTCACAAGAAATATATGCAGTTTGTGTGGTATCTTTTCTATCCTTTCAAGTTTGGTGATGCTCATTTCTATATACAGCTTGAAGCCGAGGGATATCTTTTGCTGCTTCTCTCTCAGATGTGTCTTGTGTTTTACCTTTTATGTTCATGTTAGAATAATGATCCATTCTGTTTGGGTTGGCTGTGTGTTAGAGGTAGACAGAGGATGTAAACATAGAATCTTTAAATTTTCAATTGAAAATACTTACTTTTGTTTGTATGGATATGCACATGCCATGGGGCATGTATGGAGTTCAAGGACAACTTTGTGGATTCATTTCTCTCCTTTCACCTTTATGTGACTGAACTTGGGTTACCAGGCATGCATGGTAAGTTGTGTCCCCAGTCCTTTTTTTTTTTTTTTTTTTTTTTAGGTAAGTCTATGGTAGCCTAGGTTGGTCTCAAACTTGACCTCTTGCTTCATCTTCCTTAGTGCTGAGGTTATAGGTGTTCATAAATTGGTTGGTTAGTTGGTTTTCTTCTCTTTTTTGATACCCCAAATGTTGGGGTCACAGGTGTGCAGTATCACATCTGGTTTGTGCAGTACATTCCATTTAGAATTTGGTTATACTTGGAGCAGCTCTTTGAATTTTGGTAGTATTAAAGTACCTTCTAGTGAGTTCTTTGGTGGTTTTGCTTTTATTTCTGATTCTCTATTTTTTCAGTTTTATTTTTCTGTTTAGCAATTTTCTAGTCTTCATTTTTTAATTAATTAAGACAGGGATTCTAACATACCTGAGGATGACCTTGAACTTTGGATCCTCCTATCTACAGAGTGCTGAAGTTATAGTCCTGCGTTACCACCCCTCCATGTTTTATACAGTACCAAGCTTTTTTCTCTGGGTGTTCTAGGCAAATAGTCTACAAATAGCTGTAGACCCAGCCTATTGTCTTGAATTTTGGAGTATTATTATTATTATTTTGTTGTTGTTGTTTTTTCGAGACAAGGTTTCTCTGTGTAGCTTTGAAACCTATCCTGGCACTCCCTCTGGAGACCAGGCTGGCCTTGAACTCAGAGATCCGCCTGCCTCTGCCTCCGGAGTGCTGGGATTAAAGGCATGCGCCACCAACGCCTGGCTAGAGTATTATTTTTATCCTATTGCCTTTATCAATTTATCAATGCTTTTCTCTTCTACTTTGGGGCTAGGAAAATGCTTTTATCTATCAGGCAGATCTTACTCTGTTTTGGTAATTGATAAGTCAATAGAGGAAGAGAAATATTTGTGTTTCTTGGTCTTGGTCTCTCATAAGTGAATTTTCAGGAAATGGGGAGAGAAACTAGGTTTTATTTTGATCAAATGTTGGCAGCAAAAATTGAAGACCAGAGGTCTTATTTCTATCTTGATGTTAACTACGTTTGTGAAATATGAATCTCCTGAATTCTGAGACTGTTTGATATGGAAAGTAGAAGTATATATAAGCTGACAGTTCAAATCCTTTATAATTCTTCAAATGTACTAATTTTCGTCTCTCTTCAATCTAGTCCTCTGAAAAAAATAATCCCCATCACTAATTAATTAGACATAGAGCTATAGTTAGGAGTCTGAGATTATTTAAGTCCTATTTCTGCCATAGCTCTCACAGATACTTGTCTGGCTCCTTAGATTAGAAGCAAAGTACTAATTCATAGCTGAAGATATGGGAAGTATAGTATAACTCTAGAGGCAGCAAGTCACTTGCAATACCATGACTTGGAAGCATTGCTCAGTATTTATTTATTTATTTATTTATTTATTTATAGACAGGGTTTTACTATGCAGCCCTTGCTGGTCTGAAAGTCTCTATGTAGACCAGACTGGACTCAAACTCACAGAGATCTTCCTGCTTCTAACTCCTCAGTGCTGGGATTAAAGGTGTGTGCTATCACACCTGGCCACAGCTACATTGTTTTGTAATTCACTTTTTAAAACTTACAATGTCAACATTTTAATTTTTTTTGTTTTTGTTTTTGTTTTTCGAGACAGGGTTTCTCTGTGGCTTTGGAGCCTATCTTGGAACTAGCTCTTGTAGAGCAGGCTGGTCTCGAACTCACAGAGATCCACCTGCCTCTGCCTCCCCAGTGCTGGGATTAAAGGCGTGCGCCACCAATGCCCGGCTTTTTTTTCTTTTCTTTTTTTAACATTTTAATTTTAGGATTACATTTTTTCACATATTTAGAAATTTTAAGGGATTACATGTAGTTAAAATTTTTTTAAAAACACGTTCAATTTTTTTCCTATGCTGAATATGAATTTTTAAACAGAAATTATCTTGGACTAGGGATATAGCTCAGTGGTAAGGGACTTTTGTAGCACGCACAGCCCCCCCCCCCCATCCAAACAAATTCCAGCAGTGTAAGTTTAATGTAAGGGTTTTATCTCAGTGAGGTGAGTAAGTGGTGAAATGGTTAAGGTGTAGGTGCTTGTTACTATGCCTTTGGCACTATCTAGAACAGATGCTGCCACTACAGATGTGAGATGAGGCTGGTGAGATAATGTAGTGGGTAAAGATGCTGCCATTAAGCCGACCACCTGTGTTTGATCCCCCCACTTAATGGAAAGAAAGAATGGATTTCCCCTAGTTTATTCTCACTTCCACACATGTGCATGGGGTGCATGTACAGGCATTTGCACACATAAACTGTTAAAAAAAAAAAGTGAAGTGGTACTTGCTTATAATTGTAGCACTTGGGAGCTGAGGCAGGAGGACAAGATTTCAAGATCAGGCTAGTGTAGTGAGACCTTGTCTCCCATTCCCAAATGTGAGATGATGAATAAGGAGGAAGCTTGATTACAACAGGTAAATCAGGGCTTGGGGTGGAAGGGAGGAAGAATGGGTGAACAGATGGAACAGTTTAGGACACTTAGCAGTATGGCAGACAGTATGGAGGCTTTAGCTGAATGTTGAGAGCCTATCTATCTTTGTTAATGGTCATTAATCACTAGAATTGAGATAAGAAGAGGTGAGGACTGACATTAGATAGTTGTTAAGTTGGCATCAAGTTACCTAGATAAGCTTGTCAGATTTAACAAATAGAGATACATGATACTCAGTTTAAAAGCAAAATTTTTTTGGCAGGTTGGCCTTAAACTCAGTTTGTAGTCCAGGCTGGCCTCAAACCCATGATCCTTCTGCCTCTCAGCCTGAGTATTGGGGACTGCAGGCATAAGCCACTATGCCCAACTGTCCAGTTAAATTTGAGTGTCTTATAAATAGTAAATGAGGTTTTAGTGTGTGTTTCTTAAATATAGTTGAGGCATGCTTATAAACAGCACTCACGTTTCTCTGAGCATTAGCAACAATAACCTAGATATTACCTAGAGGGTGGTGGATGTGGGACAGAAGAGAAACTGAGCCAGGATACAGATTTTTTATTACTGTATTTTCCTCTCATGTATTACATCCCAATCATAGTTCCTCCGCCCTCCTGTCCTCCCAGTCCCCACCCATCAACCTCACCTCAGATTTTTTTTTTTATGAGAAAATATCTAGAAGATTATTAGATAATTGTGACAGTGTTGTTAGTGGGTAGTATATGAGTCATGAACCTTAAGAGGAGTAGGTTTTTAAAAAGAGAAGTTTAGGATTTGGCCTTCTTCAGCTTTACATTTAGTGTTTCTAAATTTACCTTTTATAACTTAACAGTAAGTTTGTTTACTTTAAAAAAGTACTTGTGAGCAGCTACTAAGCATTCCTTGCATCTACTTCTCCTTATATTCTTCAGCTGTTTTACAGGAAACACCTTTCCCAGACATCTCACTATCCCAAGGATTTAATTATTTATTGTGCAGTGGAGGTTAATAACTGGCATACCATTTTTTTGTCTGTCTGTCTCTGTATGTTTTTTTGAGATAGGGTCTTACTGTGCAGTCTTAGCTGGCCTGGAACTTTCTATGTAGACCAGGCTGGCCTTGAACTCATAAAGATCTGCTTGCCTCTGCCTCCTGAGGTATCATCATGCCTGGTGTCCTGCCAGTATTTTACTATAAAAGGCAGTTATGAGACTTAAGTAAAATTCATGACTTAAAAAATACCGAGGGTCGGGCGTTGGTGGTACACGCCTTTAATCCCAGTACTTGGGAGGCAGAGGCAGGCGGATCTCTGTGAGTTCGAGGCCAGCCTGGTCTCTAGAGTGAGTGCCAAGATAGGCTCCAAAGCTACACAGAGAAACCCTGTCTGGAAAAACAAAAACAAAAACAAAAACAAAACAAAAAAAAAAACTGAGTCAGAGTCTGTAGTGAGTGGCACAGGTATTAATTCTAGCCCACCTGAGGTATAGGAAGACAAATCATGAATTTTAGGCTATTCTGGGGGTGCATAGCAAGTTAAAGGCCAGCATTTAAAGAACAACAAGGTACAGCAATTTTGTAACTTAAACTTATCAGCAGAGGATTTGCCAGCATGCATAGTGTTTTGGGCTCAATTCCCAATACTATGGAAAAGAAAGATTCAGGTAATATTATGTTTTATATTTGTCTACTTCCAGCACAGTAAGCCTGTCAAAAATGTTGACTTGTTTGTGTTTATAAATTTTACTATTAAAATTTACTATAAAATTTATAAAAGTAAAAAAAAAAAAAGTAAAAGCAGAGGGGCTGGTGAGATGGCTCAACAGATAAAATGTATTTGCTGCTGTTGCAGAGGTCTGGGCTTAGTTCCTGACAGCTCACCACCATCTGCAACTATATTTCCAGGGTATTAGACCACCCTCTCCTGGCCTCTCAGAGCACCAGGCATGTACATTCAGGCATACACCTAGACACATAAAATAAATCTTAAATGACTGTATATTCATTAGCATTAAGCCCCATAGGTATCTTTGCTCAGCTTTTACTCATCCCATTTCATCTATGTTGCTTGCTCTCCATTATTTTGAAGTGATCCCTCATTTCAGAATAACTTAGTCTTCATGCTCAGTTAGGAATTAAAAACTTTTACTTAGTTCCTTATTTTATCTTTTTTTGTGCATGTTTATGTATATATTTGTATTTGTGTATATGTATATTCTCCTGTGGAGGCCAGAGATTGACTTCAGGTTTCTTCCTTTTGTTGGTCTTCACCCTGCCCCACCCCCAACACACACACCCACACACACACACACACACACACACAGGGTTTCTCTCTGTAGCTTTGGAGCCTGACCTGGAACTCTGTAGACCAGCGCTGTAGACTAGGCTGGCCTTGAACTCACAGAGATCCTCCTGTTTCTGCCTCCCTAGGGCTGGGGTGAAAGGCATGTGCCGCCACCGCTGTTGGTATTCACCTTTTTAAGGCAGGGTCTTTGTCTGAACCTGAAGCTTGATGCTTTGCTTAGATTGGCTGGCTAGCAAGTCCATGACCTCCTGTCTCTGACTCCCAGTATTGTAGTTATAGGTACATGTCACCATGCACTTATGTAGGTGTTTGGGGTCTAAACTCAGGTTTGCATGCTTGCATGACAAGCATTTTATCCCCTGAGCCATCTGCCCAGACTCAGTTCCTGATTTTCTATGGGAGTATGTTCTCATACAGGCAAGTGAAGCTGTCTGAGCCCTAACTATTGAGTATGTTGAAGGATGTGCTGATTGTAGAAAGACTTGTTGTTGTACCCCCCCCCCCTTTTTTTTTTTTTACAGATCAGGCTTTGTGGGAGTCAGATATAGGGATATATTATGAACTCTTAAGTAACTCGAAACAAAAATGCTGTGCACAAAGCCAGGCATGGTGGTGCACGCCTTTCATCCTAACACTCGGGAGGCAGAGGCAGGTGGATCTCTCTCTGTGACTTTGAGGACAGCTAGGGCTACATGAGAGGTGGGGGGTGGGAGTCGGGGAGAGTTCTACACAGATAAGATTTATTATTAGAAGTAAATGTCAAATTCCCATAGACCTGCCAGGAAGGCATCTATCTGTGTGATGAACATAAAGTGCACAGTATTGAAATCACCCTGTCACTATTACTCCCTGCATTTAGATAGTTGAAATAGCATTTTCTCTTTCTGGACCTGGCCGCCTTTTCTGCAGGACTCCTAACAGTTCACTGACATCTCCCACTCACATTTTCAGATCTCGTTTGTATTCTTGGATTAATTCGTGTAGACTTCAACTTACATAAAGCAGGTAGATGGGCTCTTCGTGCTTTATGCAAGCATTCTGTTGATACTTAGCAATGCTTTTCCACACCTGAAGATCTCTTTGTTTCTGTTACAATACTTGAAGGTAAAATCGAGTAGTTATGTGTTTGGGTTACCTAATAGTATGTATTCCAGTGGTTTCTGTCTTTCTTCCTTCTTCCTCTTCTTTTTTTTTTGGGGGGGCTCCCTCCTTCCTTTCTTCCTTTTAAAATTTAAATTAGAAACAAGCTTCATTTATATGTCAATTCCAGTCCCCTCATCCTCCCCTCCTCCCCTGCCCCCTACCAGCCCCCATCCCATTATCCCCTTTCTGCTCTCTAGGGAGGGTGAGGCCTTTGGGGGATCTTCAAAGTCTGTCATATCATTTGGAGCAGGGCCTAGACCCTCCCCTGTGTGTCTAGGCTGAGAGAATATCCCTCTATGTGGAGTGGGCTCCCAAAGTTCATTCGTGTACTAGGGATAAATACTGATCCACAGGCTGGAGAGATGGCTCAGAGGTTAAGAACAGTGACTGATGCTCTTCCAGAGGTACTGAGTTCAATTCCCAGCAACCACATGATGGCTCACAACCATCTATAATGAGACCTGGTGCCCTCTTCTAACATGCAGGCAGAACAGTATGTACATAATAAGTAAATCTTTTAAAAAAAAATACTGATCCATTACCAGAGACTCCATAGATTAGCCAGATCTCCAAACTGACATCCTTGTTCAGGGGGTCTGGATCAGTCCTATGCTGGTATCCCAGCTATCAGTCTGGGGCCCATGAGCTCCCTCTGTTCAGGTCAGCTGTTTCTGTGGGTTTCTCCAGCCTGGTCTTGACCCCTTTGCTCATCACTCCTCCCTCTCTGCAACTGGATTCCAGAGTTCAGCTCAGTGTTTAGCTGTGGGTGTCTGCTTCTGCTTCTATCAGCTACTGGATGAAGGCTCTAGAATGACATATAGGGTAGTCATCAATCTCATTACCGGAGAAGGGCTTTTAAGGCATCCTCTCCACTATTGCTTAGATTGTTAGTTGGGTTCAACCTTGTAGCTCTTTGGACATTTTGTCCTAATGTATTTTTTAAAACCTTCACGTGTTCTTTATCTTCAAGTCTGTAGTTATTTCTGAAATTTTGAGTGTTTTACTCTTTTGCCTCTTCATTTATTATGTATAGTATATGTTCTTTTAAAAATATCCTTACTGGCCGGGCAGTGGTGGTGTTGCTCACCTTTAATCCCAGCACTCGGGAGGCAGAGGCAGGAGCCTGGTCTACAGAGTGAGTTTTAGGATAGGCTCCAAAGCTATAGAGAAACCCTGTCTCAAAATACAAAAACAAACAAAAATATCCTTCCTGAACTTTGGGGGAAGAGTGAGAAGTCAACGGTTTCTTTAGAAACGCTAGCCTTAAGTAAGTTCACTTGAAACTTGTTTAAAAGGACTGGTGTCCTGGATCCACTAAACACCTATGAGTTTTGGATCTTTGGAAGTGGTTATAGTTTTCCAACGGTCTCCATAGGTAGTTTTTATGTAAAACTGGGCTTGTAAACCACTGTTGGATCTACGCAAGCAGGACACGTGGCTTCTGGAAAGTGTTTATTTAGGAGATGACAGCACAACCATATACATACACACCACTGCAACAAGTTCAAACAAAAGCCTGATGAGCTTTAAGAATCAACATTTTTAAAAACACTGGAGGCTTTTGAAGTAGTGAAGACCAGATGAATTAAAATTCCAGGGATAAAAGAGACATTTGTAGGTGGGCTGGTGGTAGACACGTGCTGAAGGAAAAGATGAACCAGAAATGAACAGAATCATACTAAAATTGTAGCATGTCCTTAGCCCACTTCAAACTCTGACTGGATTGCAGTCATCAACTTTCTCCTTTTGCTTAAAGTAGAGATTCTCACTGACTAGGAAGATAACTTGTGGAGTTTTAAGGTTCTTTCATTTGCAGTATCCAGAGTACAACAGTTTCTAGAGATGTATAAAGGTGGGAAAAAGTGGTCTGTACTCAAGAAGCAAAGTAAACTGTAGAAGCAGATTCAGAAAGATGGCCTCAGACAAAGACTTAACACTACCAACAAAAACCCCAACTTGTAATGTGAGGCTGGAGAGATGGCTTAACAGTTGCTGTTCTTCTAGAGGACCTGCATTTAGTTCTCAGGACCCACATTTGGGCAGCACACAGCTGCCAGTAACTGATTCTAGGTGGTCCAATGCCTTCTGGCCTCAAGAATATCCCCTACACTGTGTGCTCAAGTGCCTGCGCGCACGCGCACACGCACACGCACACGCACACACACACACACACACACACACACACACACACACGAGTGAATTTTTTTTCTTTTTTTTCCTTTGTTTTTGGTTTTTCGAGACAGGGTTTCTCTGTATTGTTTTGGAGGCTGTCCTGGAACTCTCTCTGTAGACCAGGCTGGCCTTGAACTTACAGAGATCTACCTGCCTCTGCCTCCCGAGTGCTGGAACGAGAGGCATGAGCCACCAACGCCAGCCACACAGTGAATTTTTAAGACACAGCAAAACAGAAAATGTAATTTGCTAAAGAAAATAAGGGAAAAGATAAGTATGACTTGAGAATTTCTCTGAAGAATTGGAATCCATAGAAGGGAATCAAATAGATCATCTAGGAATCAGTAACAGTTATTAATTGCTTAAGGTCTTTCACTTATTTAATTAAAAATCTTAGGCCCAGTTCTCTAGCACTTGCTGCTGTTGTTGCAATACTCTTCATTGCTTTTTGCTCATTTGTGTTCTTTTTCTTCCCCTTCCCCTTCCCCAGCCGTCCTCCCTCATTATTGTTATTATTGGAAAACAGTTCACTTGAGTGACACTATTTAAGGTCCACCAGATCATAGACTCTGTTTTGCTCACTCACTGCTGAATCAGTGATCGGTGATAGGAGGACCCTTGGGGCTCTGAGGCTAACTAGTCAAGTTTAGTTTCATATCTCGAGGTACTAGTGAGAGATCCTGTCTCAAAAAACAATGTGGGAGCTGTGGAAGATAGATAAACAACTCAGTGGGCTTGAGCAGTTACTTTGCAAGCATGAATATTAGAGTTTGGAGCCCAGCACCGACATAAAAAAGACCAGGGTAGCCACCTATGTGCGCGTAACTCCCTCACAATGGGTGGTGGAAACATGAGAATTGGTAGGTGTAACTTTTACTGCTGCCTGATTCATGTATCCTTGACCATCATTTTGTACCTAGTGGGTGTGGGAATCCAAACCTTTGTCAGAGGAGAATATGAATCTGTCCTGGGTACCTGCTGCGTGTATGCAGTGTTTTGCATTAACTTTTAGAGACATTTCATAAAAGTTCCAGTGTTCTCTATTCCCTTTATGTGGCAGCAATACTTTTATCTCCTTGTTCATGGGCTGACTTATACCATTTAATGGAGTGACCTTTGACTTGATGTAATCTTCTCAATCAGAGATAAATTTGTCTCCCAGAGGACATTAGACAGTGTGTGGAGATACTTTGAATAGTTACAACTTTGGAAAGGTGATGCACATGGCATCTCATGGGTGGAGATCAGGGATCTGAACTGTGTGCTGCTAAGCATCCTATAATGCTTGGAAATGGGGAGTGAAGGTTGGCTCTTAGCAGTACAGAATTATCTGGTCAAAAACGCCAGTAATGCTGAGGTTGAGGAAGCCTGGCTTAGTGGCTTGGTGGCAGTAATCATAAAGCAGTTTCATCTTTTTTTTTTTTTAGTGGATCCTGGTGGAATTGTTTCTTCCACCTAATCAAAGCACCTAAACCACAGATGTCAAAGTTGGGAGTATTGGAAACAAAACTGCCAGTTGGATGTTTAAGGCTGATACTGAGAGGGGCTACTTCTGTTCTTTATTTTTCAGTTTTATGTACTCTGGCTATGGAGAAAACAGTATTTGATTCAAAGAGTAAGTGCATTCAGATAGGAGTGTCAGCCTTACGGAATTGCTTTCTCAACCAGCACTTTTTACTAGAACATCTGTTCTTGTGTGATGGATTATGTTGTGAGACTCAGGCAATCACTGGTCCAGAGGCCACCTGTATTCCTTCTCTTATGAAGTGAGTTTTTTGTTGAGAAGTACTTTTCTGTTTTATTTTTTTCAGACAGGGTTTCTCTCTATAGCCCTGGCTGTCTCGGAACTCACTCTGTAGACCAGGCTGTCCCTGAACTCACAGAGATCCACCTGCCTCTAATTCCCAAGTGCTGGAGTCAGAGGTATGCCCCTCCACTGCCTGGCTCAGAAGCACTGTTAACAGTATATCTTTGTGTGTTAACAGTATATCTTGTCAAAAACAATGTGTCTCCTGAGTCCTTTCATGGTGCTAGCAGAAGCATTTCAGGAAGAGATGAAAATCTAAAACATGTTTATGTGAGCATATATGCTACCTCTCTCTGTGTGTATACATATATTTTCTCTTTAAAAGCATGTTACTGCTGGGTGGTGGCAATGCACACCTTGGATCCCAGCACTCAGGAGGCAGAGGCAGGTGGATCTCTGTGAGTTTGAGGCCAGCCTGGTCTAGAAAGTGAGTTTCAGGACAAGCTCCAAAGCTACACAGAGAAGCCCTGTCTTGAAAAACAAAACAAAAGAAAAAAAGCATGTGACTATCTACTATCATTGGTAGTTAATTATCGTCAATATTTTGAGAACATTTTATTTTTTAATTAAATGGGGGGGGCAAGACCTGGAATGGTACTCTCACTCATAGTCTCAGCATTTGAGATGCTGAGCAGGAAGATTCCAAGTTCTGGCCAGCTTGGGCTGCATAGTAAAACCCTGTCCAGAGAGAGAGAGAGGAAGAGGGAGAGGGAAAGGGGGGGAGGGAGAGGGGGGAGAGAGAGAGGGAGAGAGAGGAAGAGGGAGAGGGAAAGGGGGGGAGGGGGAGAGAGAGAGAGAGAGAGAGAGAGAGAGAGAGAGAGAGAGAGAGAGATAATAATTGGCCTGCCTCTGCCTCCCGAGTGCTGGGACTTAAGGTGTGCGCCACCACTGCCTGGCCTGCCAACTCATTTTTACAAGAAGTTTCTTGTAAATAATAGACTTAAAAAAAGAAAGTTAAATTGTCCTTTGAGCAGCATAGAGCAGGGCTTCGTAATCCTACTTGCTAACCCCTTTAGCCAGAGAAAATTTTACATAGCCCAGTTATATAGGTACATAAAATAGGTAGATAGATCAAACACTTATTCCTAATAAATAAAAGGAAATTTATTTTACAAACATTCTTTGGCATAAATGTGATTTTACTGTTTATTTAAAGTGAATGCAAATATGCATGCTAATGCAATGAGAGTGATTATTTTTGCATAAAAGTAAACCTTCAAGTATTTGATACTGTAGGACATAGGGTATCTTTTTTGTGCTTCAGAATTGATTGATATTTTGATTTATAATTGTCATGTTGAGAATGCTGGTTTGTATTAACACATATGTAATTCAGAATTACAGAAATATGTTTAGGGTCATTTTAGAAATTGTTGGAAATTCTTTCCTAATTCCAAACCAAGTTCTGTGTGTGTGTGTGTTGAACAGTTAGAGGCCAGTGACGGGTGTTTTCCTCAGTTGCTCTTAGCCTTACTCTTTGAGATAGGGTCTCTCAGTTAAATCTGTAGTTTATCATTTTGAGTGAACTGCCTGGCCAGTAAGCCTCAGTGATCTATCCACCTGTGTCTTCCTCCCCAGCGCTGAGATTTCTGATGTGTGCTGTGGATGGTGGGGATAGAGCTCTATCTACTCCTCATGTTTTCATGGCAAGTGCTTTACTGACCGCCTTGAAGAAATATTTATTTATTTATTTAGACAGGGTTTCTCTGTGGCTTTGGAGGATGTCCTGGAACTAGCTCTTGTAGACCAGGATAGTCTCGAACTCACAGAGATCCGCCTGCCTCTGCCTCCCGAGTGCTGGGACTTAAGGTGTGCGCCACCACTGCCCGGCCTGCCAACTCATTTTTGGTTGTTGCACCTGAGTTTTTCATTGTTGCCAAAGTTTTCATGACTTCTTGACTAATAGTTTAAGAATTAGCTGGGAGCTGTAGTAAGTGTAAACTAGTGTGTTTTGAATTATATAATTTTACACATATAAATTTATCATTTTTACCTTACTAGTGTTTGAAATTTTGTTGAACTCCACCTGGTTGAAGTCCATTGTTATGAATTATATTGTAGAAACTTTTCTCATAGCTTACCAAATTTAATATTTTTGCATTTATTTATTTTATGTGTGTGAGTTTTTAACCTGCATGTATGTTAGTCACCATGTATGTGTGTTCTTGGTGAATGCAAAGGTCAGAAGAGAGGGTACTGAATCCCCTGAAACTGGAGTTACAGTTATGAGCTACCGTGTGGGTTCTGGAATTGAACTAAGGTCCTCTGCAAAAATAGGTGCTCTTAACAGTTGAATTATCTCTCCAGCCCCCAGCCTACCAGATTTCATCAGACTTTCTTTTTATTACCAGGCCTTGTAATTTTCAACTGTAAAATTATGTATATGTTTCAGAAGACTAATGCATGGAATTGGGCTAAGAGCATCTATCTAGCTAGAACTGCCTAGCCTGCTTGCTAAAGCATAGTGAGAATTTTGAGAGATTTGCAACCAAAGAACTTAAAACTGTAAAGGTTTTCCCTTCAAGGACCTATTAAAACATCATAACCACTTATAAAAACCTTATTGCTTATTAGGGGTAGGAAATTTAATTTTTAGAATTCCAAAACCATTTTTGGTAATTATCTTCTCTGTTAAAAATATTCCAGAAAGGCAAAGATTGGTGCTTTCCCCTACTGTTTGTTGTATATGTGCCATGTATGCAGAAGAGACTCAGCACTTACTGAATGTGTTTATGAAGTAGGATTTTCTGTGTTCTCCATGAGAACTGTCTGGCATAAGACATATCAGATTACAGAATGGCTCTTAATTTTTAAAAGTTTTTTGTATGTATATGGGAAGGGTGGGGGCACATGAACCACAGCATGTTAGAGAAGGTCAGAAGGCAGCTGTGGGAGTGCTCTTGGGGACCAAACTCAGGTTTTTAGACATCCACATTAGCACTTTCATCCACTGAACCATCTTGGGGTCGTGTCCACCCCACCGCCCCCCAGGGTTTCTCTGTGTAGCTTTGGAGGCTTTCCTGGCACTTGCTCTGTAGACCAGGCTGGCCTCAAACTCATAGAGATCCACCTAACTCTGCCTCCCAAGTGCTGGGATTAAAGGGGTGTGCCACCACTGCCCAGCTCATTATCTGCCTCTTTAAAAAAATAAATAAAAGTTTATATCAACACTTGTAGATTAGAGTTTAGTTGAATTCTAGAATAATTATGCCTTCTAGATAAGGTACACATAGCCTGGAGGTGGTGGCACATGCCTTTAATTACAGCACTGAGAGGCAGAGGCTTGCAAATCTTAGTTCAAGGCCAGTCTGGTCTACAGAGCAAGTTCCAGGACAGTCTGGGCTACACAGAAAAACCCTGTCTTGAGAAAAACAGACAAACAAATAAATAATAAATATGGTACATGTATTAACTATTATAAGCTTGTTTTTAATAGGTCAAATTAAGTAAAAACAAGTTTATCCAGTGTTTTATGGCTTTAACCTGTATGTTACATCATGAATAAATGTTTCTAAATGCAATTTGGAACCTACGATTTGAGGGGACTTTTTTTTTTTTTTTTAAAGATTTTATTTATTATGTATACAACATTCTGCTTCCATGGATATCTGCACACCAGAAGAGGGCACCATGTCTCATTATAGATGGTTGTGATCCACCGTGTGGTTGCTGGGAATTGAACTCAGGACCTCTGGAAGAGCAGTCAGTGCTTTTAACCTCTGAGCCATCTCTCCAGCCCGAGAGGACTTTTTATTTAACTTTTTTTTTTTTTTTTTGAGACGGGTTTCTCTGTGTAGCTTTGGAACCTATCCTGGCACTCGCTCTGGAGACCAGGCTGGCCTCGAACTCACAGAGATCCGCCTGCCTCTGCCTCCCGAGTGCTGGGATTAATGGCGTGCACCACCAACGCCTGGCAATATAGTGAATTCTTAAAAATGTCGCTGGACATTTTAAAATAGAAGGGTCTTCAACTACAGTTCAATGTTGGAAACTTTTCTGGGAATGATTTATTTTTATTTTTTCATCCTACAGAAATCCCATTAGGTCTGAAGATTTCAAGTTGTTAATAGTGCCCTATTAATCCTCCAGACACAGCACAGCTACAGCTCACATGATTTGTAGACAGTAGACTGTTGAAAGAAAGAATTTGACTTTATTGTGTGTATGACAGGGACTCATTGAAAGGCTTTATGTATAAATGGTATGGTCCTAAGTTTTAAGAAGTTTCTTTTTTTTTTTTTTAGTTATCTTTTTTTTTTTAAATTTGAATTAGAAACAGGATTGTTTTACATGTCAACCCCAGTTCCCTTTCCCTCCCCTCCTCCCCTACAACTCCCCCCCCCCATCTGCCACATATCCTTTCTGCTCCCCCGGAGGGCGAGGCTTTCCATAGGGTGTCATCAGAGTCTATCATGTCCTTTGGGATAGGGCCTAGGCCTACCCCATGTGTCTTGGCTCAGGGAGTATTCCTCTATGTGGATTGGGCTCCCAAAGTCTACACCTGTGGTAGGAATAAGTACTGAACTACTACAGGAGGTCCTGTAGATTTCAGAAGTTTCCTCACCGAAACCCATGTTCCTGGGGTCTGGATCAGTCCCATGCTGGTATCCCAGCTATCAGTCTGGGGAGCAAGAGTTCCCCGTTGTTCAGTTCAGCTGTTTCTGTGGGTTTCACCAGCCTGGTCTGGACCCCTTTGCTCATCACTCATCCTTCTCTGCAACTGGATTCCAGTTCAGTTCAGTGATTAGTTGTGGGTGTCGGCTCCTACTTCCACCAGCTACTGGATGAAGGCTATATAAGTCAGTCATCAATCTCATTGTCAGGGGAGGGCAAGAAGTTTCTTTATGGTTCTACTGGAGATGAATTTGAGGGAACAGTACTAAAGACAATGAGAATGAGAAATTGTTGAAATAGGATGAAGCTCTGAAGTAGGGAATTGATTGTAGGAATTTAGGAGGCCTGAATGTGAGATTTGTGTAGGAGATGATACTAGAAGGCTTGAGTTAGATGAATAAATAAGGACAGGAAGAAACTAAAGGGAATAAGTTGAGGATAGGGGGAAGTTGTGAATGACAGGGCTCTTTTAAAGTTCTGCTGATGCATGTTCATATACATGCAGGTGCATACATGTACACATGTGTGTGGAGAGCAGAGGTCAACCTACGGCACCATTCCTCAGGCACTGTCTACCTTTAAATTTTTATTATTTCTTTTACTTATCCTTTGATAATCCCTCCCCCAACTCTCCCACCTTCATGTTCTCCCTTTGTTTCTTTTAAATAATCACTGAGTCCAATTAGTGGTGCCCATATGCTCATTGGTACAGGACCGTATATTGGCATAGACAACCTGTTATGGACCACACTTCAGAAGAAAACTCCCTCTCTGTCTTGTCCTGTTGTGTTTTTGTTTTGTTGTTTGTTTTTATCAACTTGACACAAGCTAGAGAGTTAGCTGGAAAGAAGAACCTCAGTTGAGATGACGCCTCCATTGGATTGCATCTAGGCAAGTCTGTTTAACAACTCATGTGGGAGGGTCTATCCCAGTTTGGTTGGTGCCAGCCCTGGGCAGGTGGTTCTGAATTGTATAAGAAGGCAGTTTGAGTAAGCCATGAGAAACAAGCAAATAAACAGCTTTTCTCTATGGCTTTTGCTTCAGTTCTTACCTTCAGGTTTCTGCTTTGAGTTCCTGTGCTGACTTCCCTTAGTGATGTGACCTGAGAGTTGTTGTGAGATGAAATAAACTCTTCCTCAAGTTGTTTTTGGTCATGGTTTTTTTTTTTTTTTTTTTTTTTTTTTATCACAGCAATAGAGTCCTAAGTAAGACTTTTTTTTCCCTCCAACAGTGTCTCTCACTGGGATCTGGGACTAGAAGATTAGGATAGGCTACTATCCAATGAGCTAATGGGGTCTATCTGCTCCACCTTCCCACTGCTAGGATGCAAGTATCTCCCCTTGCCTAGAGCCCGCCCCCTTTTTTTGTGGTGCTGGAGATAGAACTCACAGCCTTGCTCATGCTAAGCAAGTGCTCTCCCATTAAACCACATCCTCAGCCTTCAGCGTCTTCATAAGGAGTCTTGAACAGTACATTGTTTTATTTGGCTTGACTATATGTTGACTTAAATTCTCAATTTCACCCTTCCCTCTTCAGTTGTTAAATTATTTGCTTATGGTCTAGAGCAGTGGTTTCTCAACCTCTATCTCCAAAAATATCTACATTACAATTCATAACAGTAGCAAATTTACAGTTATGTGGTAGCAACAAAAATAATTTTATTGTTGGGGGCCACCACAACATGAGGTCACAGCATTAGCAAGGTTGAGAACCACTGGTCTAGAGGAACATTTCCTTCTCTATAATTTCTTTCTTTCTTTCTTTCTTTCTTTCTTTCTTTCTTTCTTTTTTTTTTTTTTTTTTTTTTTTTTTTTTTTTTTTTGAGACAGGGTTTCTCTGTGTAGCTTTTGAGCCTATTCTGGCACTCACTCTGGAGACCAGGCTGGTCTCAAACTCACAGAGATCCACCTGCCTCTGCCTCCTGAGTGCTGGATTAAAGGCGTGCACCACCAACGCTCGGCTCCTTCTCTATAATTTCATTTGTTGGTTAGTTTTCAGGTAAATTAAGGATGAATGTATTATATAAAACACCTTTTTTTCTTTTTCTTTTTTCTCTCTCTTTTTTTTTTTTTGAGTAGGGATGTAGCTTAGTGTTAGAGTTCAAGGGCCAGTTTTTATTTTGATCTTGTACCACAAAAATGCGTTTGTTTTATAATATCCATTACACACACACACACACACACACTCTCTCTTTATTTTTTATGTTTTGGTTTTGAGGCATGCTCTTGTAGCTCAAGATGGCCTTGAATTGACTGTGTATCTGGGGATTACTCTGACTCCCGATCCTTCTACCTTTACCTCTGAATGGTAGGATTACAGGCATGTGCTGCTGTTATAGAAACAATATATCTTCACAGAGAGAAGTCACTGTGTGCATGAGAAATTAATCAAGGGAAGGCTCTTTAATAGCACTTGTCCGGCTTTGGCTACTGCTCAGAGGAGCCAGTGTCAATTAGACGATTTTACTAACTTATGTACAATTAGGATTACACATTCCACTCACTTGACATCCTTAAATCCTTTGTTGGACCCAGCTCCAAGTTACAACTTTGAACAATTTAAAGAGGGACAAGGAGAGTCTGGTCACTTGGTCAGATGGAAGATTTAGAAAGCATTGTTAGACTTGTAAGTACACCATTGTTGTCTTGCCTACCTGGCTGAATTAATGTTTTTTTTCTGTTGAGAGCACAGGAGCCTCAGTGACACACTAGGCAGACTAGCTGTGAGCATGCACTGCCCTCTTAAACTGTCCCTTAGAGCCATGTTCTTTGATATGGGGTTGGGCTTAATGGTCAGAGTTGTCTCCTTTTGCCTTAGGAATGGAGCCTCATTGGAGATCAGTCAGTTTTTTTTTTTTATTCAAAATTTTTACTTATTTTACACACCAACCACAGTTTCCCCTCCTCCCTCCCCTCCAAGCTGACCCCCTATGTCAGTCTTGATGAATAAATATTAGCAAGAAATTTCTTAGAAACCCCAAACTTCAATTATGGTATGGTTTTCTTTCTCACAGTTCTAACAAGTCTGGTGAGTGTACTAAACTCCCAGTCATCCTGGAGGCATTAGTCCTTTAGCTAAATTCTTTGTTGTATAACTTAATATTTCCTAAACAAGTTTATTAGTATTTTTTGGGAGGGATGGTTTTCAAAACAGTGTTTGGCTGTATAACCCAGGCTGTCTTGGAATCCAAGGCCTCAGCCTCCCGAGTGTTGGGATTACAGGTTTAGGTCACCATGCCTGGTTTAGTAAATATAGTCAATTTTACCACAAGTTTCAGGACAGAGAGGGAAGGAGGGAGGGAGTGTATGTGAGTGTTTGTCTTTTTGATAGGTTCAGGACACAACAGGATCTCAGTATATCCTAACTTGTAAATCTACTTGTTTCAGTTCCTTCCACTGAGCCCAGCTCTCAACATTTTTTCCCCTGATTGACTCTATCTAATGGGATTATTTTGACATGGGGATGTTAAAGGTAGACTAGTGTGGTATTTTGAATGTAATTTGCCCCCATAAGCTTATAGTGAGTGGCACTATTAGGAGGTGTGGCCTTGTTGAAGTAGGTGTGACCTTGTTGGAGGGCGTGTGTGGCTGTGGAGGTAGGCTTTGAGGTCTCATATATACTAAAGTTATGTCCAGTGTCTTGGCCCAGTTCTTGTTGCCTTTGGATCAAGATATAAGAACTTTCTAGCACCATGTCTTGCTGTACTCCGCCATGTCCCACCATGATAATGGACTGAATGTCTGCAACTTTAAGCCACCCAATTAAATATTTTATAAGAGTTGTTGTGGTCATGGTGTCTCACAGCAATAGAAACCCTAACTAGACTGCTAGTTACAGCCTGATTATCTCAATGTGAAGTTGAAAGGGCTTCTAGACTTAGGCCTGGAAGTTGTTTTGGCTCTGTTCTCTCTGTATCTTGCTCATTTATAAATGAAGTTGTCTTTCATTCAGCCTGATAAATAACATGGCCATTAGAACACCAGTAAGTAGCTTTAGCTTCTTTTTTGAACCAAGTTGTAAACTTAGCATACTGGTAGGTGCTTAACCTGTTATAAATGTCATGTTACAACTAGCACATAGCATCTTTGTTAGTCAAAACCTATTTTCTCAATTACTGTAAAGGAGGTAAAACCTAGATGAAAATCTTCACTGTTGCCTTTCTGAAATTCTAGTTTATTAAAATTGATAAATTCTCTGCTATTGTATTTATTATATCTTAAAATTTTTAATCCTGCTTGTATATAGCATCTTCCTCAGTGTTTGCCTTCCTCTGGTGTTGACCCTAACATTGGAATTTTTTTTTTTTTTTTGGGTTTTTTTTTTTTTTTTTTTTTTTTTTTTTTTTTTTTTCTTCGAGACAGGGTTTCTCTGTGTAGCTTTGGAGCCTATCCTGGCACTCGATCTGGAGACCAAGCTGGCCTCAAACTCACAGAGATCCGCCTGCGTCTGCCTCCCGAGTGCTGGGATTAAAGGTGTGCACTACTAATGCCCGGCGGCGGCAACTTTTATTCTCAATTTATCACTTCTTTATTTTGCTCCAGTGTGTGTAAGATCTTAAAACAATTGAACTCTACTTGCCCTAGTTACCCGTGGTTCTTGGTAGTTGCCAGCACTGTACTGAGACAATCCCTTCAACCTTCCATTTTCATTTTAACTTCAATGATAGGATATCTTATTTTTAACATGACAGAAGAGAGAAGGATTTGAAATTTGTTGGTTTTTAAATAATAATAGGAAAAAGTTTTTTTTTTTGTTTTTTGTTTTTTCTGAGTGAAGATAATTGAAACAGTAACTAAGCTGGTGGTGTGGAAGCAGCTTGTTTGAAGGTCCTTTTGTTGGTTTAGGTTGCTATAGTTAAGTCAGAACAGTAGGAAGCTTCTAAAAGCTGACGTTATCTAAGATGCTGGTGGCTGAGGAGTGCAGTTTTGGTGTCTGTCAAAGGGTCTGTGCCTCATAAATGTACCTTTCTCCACATGGGCCCCATTGCTGGAGTTTAAACCCAGGGCTAGGCAAACCTTCTACACTGGGTTACATCCCTAGCTCTTGTCTTGTCTGGCCTTTTTTTTTTTTTTTTTTTTTTTTTTTGAGGTGATGTCCCTTAGATTTGCTTCTTGAACTTGTTGTGTAGCCTAAGCTGGCATTTAACACATGGTCTTCTTCATTTTACTTATGTTCACTTCTCTTGGGCCTCTTAAACACATCATCATTATTTGAGGTCTCATGAATTTGTAAGAATTGCAGTGAGGCCTGGGCGATGGTGGCACACACTCTGGAGGCAGAGGCAGGCAGATCCCTGTGAGTTGGAAACCAGCCTGGTCTTATAAGAGCTAGTTCCAGGACAGGCTCCAAAGCTACACAGAGAAACCCTGTCTCGAAAACACAAAAAACAAAACAAAACAAAAAGACTTTCAGTGAAGGCTATGTTTCAACATCAGACCATAGTATTTTCTCATTGTCCTTAAAAGTTCATGGTTTTCTCATATGTAGGTAGAGTACATTTACTCTATTCCAGTAGTACCAGGAGTCTGAACTTGTTCTGAAGTCTGGAGTGTCATTGCATTATCATCTAAGTGAGACATAGGTGAGATTCAAGATACTGTTCATCTGGAGGCAAGTTGTCCAGCTATGAATTTGTGAAATTCAGTTATCTGCTTCTAAGATACTGGGATGGGACAGGCAGAGGATAGATCTATTCCCTAAAGGTGAGAAATAGAAAAAAAAGGAGAGGATTATGGATCTTGCATAAGTCCAAAACCCAACAACGTGAACAGTGTATCTTAAGGCGCAAGAATAACTAGTTTTACTCCACATCTGGCTTTTCACTTACCTTGGGAGGAGTTTGGGCTTTCAAAGCTCTTGACAGCCATGGTGCTAATGGCTTGCTGGGTGGGTGCGATCTGTGTGGTATGGATCGGAATGCTGGTCTGTGGCTCTTCCAGGGTAGAGTTATAAGTTTGCTACTCAAACCTTCTTTTGACATGGTTTTTCCAAGCTTTGGCATTTTGAGCCTGTTACAGGAGCAGCACCTATAATGCCCTGAAATGCCTTTGTGGTCATTCTGTTGTTCTGATGCCTCACACCTGACTTCACACCAGTCTGTCAAAAGCATGTTGTCACAAGGAACTCTTGGGTTACTTTTCTAGACATACATTTTCATTTTTACAACATGGCCAGGATGAATAGCATCCAAATAAAATAGTTTCCCTTTTGATTATAAATTTCATCTTTAAGTCATTTCTCTCTTTGAATTTACTGTATGCAGTCAAGAGAAACCATACTACTTTTTCTGTCTTTGTTTAGATAGTTCATCAGCCAAACAGCTAATTTTATCATTCCAAAGTTCCACTTTGTGTTAAACACCAGGACATGAACACAATTCAGACTGTGTCTTTGCCTCCGTTTAATTTTATATTTCAGTATTGGAGGGGGAACCCAGGACTTTGAGCATGCCAGGCAGTTCTCTACTATTGTGCTGCTCTTTATAACAAGGGTCTGTGTTCTTCCAGTTGGCAGTGACATGTTCCTCATTTCTGAGACCTCATCAGAATGACCTTTACTGTTCATATTTCTGTCAACATTTCATTCAAAAGCATTTGTGTAATCTCTAAAAGACAGAGCCATTTTGTATAGCTCTCTTCTGTGCCTTCACCTCACAGTCATCCTGAAAGCTGTGTTCACAGTGACAAGGCTGTTTCTACATGCGTGCCTAGATTTTTCCAGCTTGTTCTCATTTTACTCAGTTCCAAAGCTGCTTCTGTAGTTTTAAGTTTATACTATAACAACAGCTCTACTCTTTGGTCCCAGTTTCTGTCTTTGTTTGGGCTGCTATAATAAAATATGTAGACTGAGAAAATCATAAAAATTCCAGGTGTGAAGACCTGTCTGTATAGGTGGTGCTTTCTTGGTATATTTTCACTATGTATAATGCTTCTCGAGAAATTCTGTTATACCTTTACCCTGATATACCAGCTTATATTTTTTTGGATATTTTTTGAGATGGGCTCTCCATATTTTGCCCAGAGGACACTAGGCATGCACAGATACACATGTAGGTAAAACACCCACATACATAAATCTTGGGGGCTGGAGAGATGGCTTAGTAGTTAAGAGTACTGGTTATTCTTTCAGAGGACCCAGGTCCAAATCCCAGAGCCCACATGGACACTTAAAACTCTTGTGTGCATGTGATGCATGGACAAGAAACACACACTTGAAATAAGTTTTTTTAAGTTTTGGTTTTTTTGAGACAGTGTTTCACTGTGTAGCTCTGGCTGTCATAGAACTTGCTTTATAGACCAGGCTGGCCCCGAACTCACAGAGATCCACCTGCCTCTGCCTCCCGAGTGCTGGGATTAAAGATGTGTGCCACCACCAACCAGTTTAAATAAATCTTAAAAAAATAAAATAAAAAACAAAACAAAAAATAAATCTTAAAAAAACAAGATTGTGTATAATGTGTTTGTATAGTTTATAGCTAAACAATAATACAATGGACTCATATTTAGATTAGGGAAGAATATTACTGGTGTCTTAAACTCCAAAGGTATACTTCCAATGTCTTTCATAAGCATTCTGAGCATCATCTGTGTTCTTGTGTACAGTTTATATCATTACTGCTATAGAGTATTTCATCATTTATGCTATTGATAATAAACTTCTTTTTTTTCCTTATGATGCTGGGGGTCAAAGACTAGGGACTTGCTTGTTCCTTTTAGGCAAGTGTTCCACCTCCAGGCGACACTCTAGTTTGCAGTGTTTTTTCTTGTTACTAACAGTGTTGTGTCTGACCGTTCTTACACATGTCTCCTGAGCATGTAGGAGTTGAGGATATATGTCTAAGTAGTAAACATGCTCAGTTTTGGGATATAGGGTATATTCAATTTTACCAGAAAACACCAAATCATTTTTTAAAAGTCACTGGTTTTCCTCCTTGTATCTCAGTGCATGCTGCCTCCAGTATGCCTTCCTGGTGCTCAGTGTCCTTGGCAGCACCTGGAGTTGTGTATTTAATGTTTGTGTCTACCTGCTTTGTAGTATGTTACTTCTTTCCAGCAGATAGAAAAAGATTGCTTTAATCATATTCCATAAATTTAGATAGTTGTCATTTCATTATTTTTTAGTTTTTAAATATATTTTATTATTTCATGTGTATGAGTTTATTGCTTGCATGTATGTACGTGTACAATGTATAACACCCATGGAGGTCAGAAGAGGGTGTTAGGGCCCTTGGGACTGGAATTACAGACAGTTGTGAGCCTTCATGTGGATGCTGGGAGTTGAACCTGGTCCTCTGCAAGAGCAACAAGTGTTCTTAATTGTTGAGCCAGCTCTCTTTTCCTTCCTTCCTTCCTTCCCTCCTTCCCTCCCTTCCTTCCTTCCCTCCCTCCCTCCCTCCCTCCCTCCCTTTCTCCTCTCTCTCTTTTTAAAGTGTATTTATGAGAGAGAGACAGAGACAGAGACAGTGTGTGTGTTTACACAGATGCAGGTGTCTGCGGAGGCCCAAAGTGGAAGACAGAGCCCCTGAGGCTGTAGCTATGGCAGTTTGTTACACTGCTGCCTTGGATGGAGGAAGACAGAGCCCCTGAGGCTGTAGCTATGGCAGTTTGTTAAGCTGCTGCCTTGGATGGATGCTGGGTCTGAACTCAGGCCCTCTAGAAGAATAAGCACATGTTCTTAACCACTGAACTGTCTCTCTAGCCTGGCGTTTTTTATTATTTTTTTAATTGTAGATATTTTTAGTTTTGGTTATGATTTCTCCTTTTACCCAGGATATTTTATTGTCTTTGAGATATTTTCCTAGCTATCTTTTGGCTATTTATGATTTTCAAGCCCTGGCTGTCCTGGAAAACTTTCTGTAGATCAGGCAGGCGTCAAACTCGGAAATCCATCTGTTTCTGTCTGTCTCCTCAGTGCTAGGATTAAAGGCATGCTTCACCACTGTTTTATTTATTAATTTATTCTTTAATATACAAGATCAAGCCAGCCAAAATGCCGGGGGAGGAACTCAAGAGGCCCCATCCTTAACCATGGAGCTCTTTATTGGCAGTGGGTAGCTACTGTAGGAGGGAAAAAAATTCTTGGAGATTTGGCCATTGCTGGTTGCTCATGCTCCAGTAGCCTCATAGCCATCCACATATGGTCTGCATTAAATAGAAAAAAAAAAGTCATGAAGTTGGGAGGGGTACTGGAGGGGAGAAATGGGGGCTGGATAAGATCATATTTCATTGTATACACATAGAAAATTCTCAAAAAATTAAAACATTTATATTTTAATTGTATTTTCAGTGTATATAGTTTGTATGTTGCTAGTACTTTCAAATTTGAATTTTTATAATTGAGCATTTTATTAGTTACTATTGCTGTTGCAAATTTTTCCAAAATGTAGTGCATATTAGAAAAGCACTTTATTCCTGAGCTATAGTCCTGATCCTTTTACGTTTTAAATTTTATTTAGTTACTTAAGAAAAGATTTATTTTGGGGGCTGGAGAGATGGCTCAGTGGTGAAGAGCACTGACTGCTCTTCCAGAGGACCTGGGTTCAATTCCCAGTACCCATATGGCAGCTTACAACTGTCTGTAACTTCAGGATCCAGAAGCCTCACACAGACATGCCTATGGGCAAAACACTAATAAACTAAAAATTAAAAAAAGGAATCATAGTCGGGTGTTGGTGGCGCACGCCTTTAATCCCAGCACTTGGGAGGCAGAGGCAGGTGGATGTCTGTGAGTTCGAGACCAGCCTGGTCTACAAGAGCTAGTTCCAGGACAGCCTCCAAAGCCACAGAGAAACCCTGTCTTGAAAAACCAAAAAAAAAAAAAAAAAAAAAAAAAATCATAAAGTCATATAGTATATAATCTTTAAAAATATTTTTTTTTTTTTTTTTTTTTTTTTTTTTTTTTGAGATAGAGTTTCTCTGTGTGGTTTTCGAGCCTGTTCTGGAACTCACTCTGTAGACCTTTGCCACTACTGCCCAGCAAAAAAAGATTTATTTTTAACAAATTTATTGATGGAAGTGGAGTTGCAGACAGTTCTGAACTGCCCTGTGGAATTGAACTTGGGGTCCTCTGGAAGCGCGTCTCTCCAACCTTACTTTTTACTTTTGAAACAGATTCTCACTAAAGTTTCTTGGACTTCCTTTGAACTCCCTGGAGCAGAGGCTGTTGTTTAAGTCATGGATGGCTTTTCTGTTTCAGCCTTCTTAGTAGCTGAGGTTACAAGTCTATCCCATGTTTGATTTAAAGAACAACAGCATTTAATATCTCAAAATTCCGCCTTTCCAAAATCCATGAGTGGCTTAATGAAGTGATTTTTTTTTTTTTTTGGAGACAGGGTTTCTCTGTATAACTGCCCTGGTTGTCTTGTTACTCACTCTGTAGGCCAGGATGGCCTTGAACTCACAGAGATCCACGTGCCTCTGTCTCCTTAGTGCTGGGATTAATCAGGTGTGTGCTACCTCCAGACAATGAAGTGGTTTTTTGCTCACAGTTTTTTACATGATTGTAGACAAGCTGCAGTCATCTGAAGACTTAACTTGTACCATAGTATTCATTTTCAAGTGAAACCAGTTCCATAGCTATAGGCAGGGGCTTCCGTTTTTTTGCTTGCTGTTTATAAAAGGGCTTAATTCTTGTTGATAGGCCTGCTTGTCACATGACAGTGGGCATTCTGGAAGGTGAATGGAAGGTGAATGTTTTGAGAGAATCAGAAGCCATAGCTGTTTTTAGACTCTTGGAAGTTGATGTACCCTAACTTCTGCTATCTTATAGTACCTATGCAGAATAACTTTCATATAGGGTGTAAGAATTACACAAGGTTAGCGATATTAGAAGGTAGGAATAATTATGGGCCATCTTGGAGTCTAGCTAGCCATGAAGTTCATTTTATAAAGATTTTATAGTTCTTGAAAATAACATATAGCCTTGTTCTTGAGTATGATTTTTATGTGTTGTTTTAGTGAGTGAGGTTTAGTAATTAAGCAGTTTAGCATTTCTAAATCCTGATTTTTTTCCTCATTACATTGTGTAAATGAGAGAGATATGTATTGGACAATCTTGCACTAAATTGGATTTTTATTGTGTGTTCATGTGTGTGTAGTATGTGCATACATGCCTGTGCCTATGCATGTGCCTACACAGAGGCCAGAGGAGGGTGTCAGATGGTCTGCTCTCACTCTGCCTTATTCCTTTGACATAGGGTTTCTCACTGAACTAGGCCAGCAAGCCCCAGCGATCCTTCTGTTTTTACCCCTATCAGCAGTGAGGTTAGAGGTACATACACAGTAAGGTCCAGCCTGGGTATCGGAGCAGAACTCAGGCCCCCATGCTTGTGTAATAGACACTCCTACTTTCTGAAACACCTCTCTAGTCCAGGTTAGTAGATTTGTCAGCTTGTAGTCTCTGTGTTATTAGATGTACATGAGTTAGAATGTTATGCTGTGATGTCATCTTTTGTTTCTGGTGCTTTTTGCTCTTGTTCCCTCCCCCCTTCCCTCCCTCCACCTTGCAGGTGCTGGATAAACCATCTACCACTGAGCTACATGCATTCCACTTCTTGTTCAGTTTTCTTCAGATTTGGTGGATCTTTTCCCATTTACTGACCATCAATCTTTGTGTGTGCTTGGGTTTTAAGTTTTTCTTATAAGTAGTACTTGTGAAACTAGTTGGCCTTTTTTGTTCCAACTGGAGTGTTTATTTTATTTACATTAACCATTATTACTGGCATATTAGAACTCATTTCTGCTACTTATTTCAAGTCTTTTTTTCACCCCCTCCTTGAATCTGACTTTTTAGGCTCATTTTTTTTCTGCTTGAAGCATGATCTTTAGAACTATTTTAAATAAGAGTCTATTGCAGTAATTGCTCTTTTTCTTTTCTTAAAAATATCTTAATTTCCTCCTTATTCCTGAGTCATAATTCAACCATTATGTAGAAATCTGGGCAGTTATTTTTCTCTTCAATATGTTAAAGATACGATTTGCTTACTTTTTTACTGTTGTTACTGTTGAGAATTTATTTGTCATTATAATTGCCATTGGTGGTATTTTCTTTCTGGTTGTTTTTAAGTCTTTCCTTTTTCACCTTTTGTATTACATTTATCTGTGTGAGTGAGTGTGATGCACACATTTGTATAGGTCAGATGACAGTTACCAGTCTACCATGTGGGTTCTAGGGATCAAACTCAGGTTGTCAGGCTTGGTGATACGTACTGTTACTGAGCCATTTTGTTGGCCCATCTTTGTTCATTGGCCTATGTTTGTTCTTCGTTGCTGTGTAGTTTCCTGAAAATGTTTTAGAGGGTGTGTGTGTGTGTGTGTGTTTTAGGTGTGAATGATTTTAAAATTTCTTGCTTTGGAGATTAAAGCCCATTCTCTTTTATTTTTGAAATAACATCTTTTAAGTTTTTAAAACAGTCTTATTTTTGAGACAAGGTCTTACTTTGTAGGTCAAGGCTGTCCTCAAACCCTGTATCTCCTTGCCTCATTGGCATTACAGGTGGGCTCCATTATGGCCTTCATGAATATCTTCTAGAAGTTAATAAGTAACAACCTGTATGTTTTCTTAATTGTACAGATTTGTTTGCTTAGTTCCTCTGTTTTATATTAACAGACTTTGCTTTTGTTTGGTTCCAGGCTGTTTGTGTTTTATTTTATTGTTTTGAAGCAGCATTTTTCTATATAGCCCTGGCTGGCGTCTGCCTAGAATTCACAGAGATGAGCTACATGTCCAGCTATCTTATCTCTTCCTCATCTCTCTAATCTCTCTCTTATCCACCCATTGTTTTTAAGATTTGTTATTTAAGTTATGTGCATATGTGGGTAGGAGCACCTGAGTGTGGGTACCTGTGGAGGCTAGAGTGTAGTTACTGGCTCTGGGTGCCTGGAAACAAGCCAGGTAAGTGCTCTAAACCATTGAGCCATCTTACCAGCCTTCTAACTTTAGTTTTAAATTTTGTGGTGCTGGGGACTGAATACAGGACCTGGCACATGATAGGCAAGCCCTTCATCATTGGGTGCATCCTCCTCCCCATTCTCTCTTTAATATCATCATCAGTCTTAGATAGTTTTACCTTTTTCCTTTTACCAAAGGTAGTTATGTTGGGTGTAGACGAATGCATTGATTGATATCATAGTTACTTTTCTATTGCTGTGAAAAACACAGTGACCAAAGCAATTTATAAAAGAAACGGTTTAGTTTGGCTTATAATTTCAGAGGGTTAGAGTCTATGATGTCAGAGTGAAGGAACAGCTGAGAACCAAGTATTCAAATTTAGGAACCTATGGGAATCATTTTCATTCAAACTGCCACAATTGTGGTTATGATTTCACAGGATATTGAAATCATGTTATGTAAGTTAAATACCTAAAATTTTTATTGGCTAATTATGCCTTAGAGTGGGAAAGGGAATGTAGAAGTCTACTCTTAAGTGAGGGCTCGCTGGGAGCTCCTGTGCATTGCCTGTAGGGCAGTTTGGCAGGGAGCAGGTTGGTTTGGCAACTTCGTAGTTGTTGACCCTCCAAATGTAAGTCTTTCTGTGAAGATCTACTTTGTCTAGGAGAATGTGCCTTAGTGATTACCTGGGAAGTAATGCTTGATTAAAAGATTAAGCCAAGAGGCTGATAGTTTATATTATGGAGATTTTTCACATATTAAGGAAGTAATAGGATTATGGTGGAAAGGTTATTTTATAATTCAGGTTTTAAAATATAGGCAAAGGAAATGGTTGCTCAGTCTTTCCCTCTGAATTCACTGAACTGTCTGTACTTTAGTCTGCAGACTAGCAGGGACCGCCTGTTGCTCTTGGACCACAGTTTGAGGCACACTGCCCTGGGCAATAAATAGGTAGTTGTTAAAGGCTGTAGGAAAAGTCAGTGCAACGTAAATGGTTTATTCTTTTACTCAACAAAAAATAATTGCCTTAAAAAAACCCTCCTAATCAAAGGATAAAATAGCTTCTGAGAAAGATAACTTGCTCCCATGGAACTTAAAATGCCTGAGTGATATGCATTAAACAGTCTGTCATTTAGCTAATTGTATTTGTCAGAAGAGTCATATGGACATGCTGGGATGTAGCTTGGTTGATAGAGAGCGCTTGCTTAGTGTGCATGAAGTTGTAGATGGGGTCTATAGCATTGTCCATGCCAGGAACTCTGGCAGTTAGAGGTGGAGGCAGATGTAGCCGCCCTTGGCCCCACTAAGTCCAAGTTTTGGGCAAAAGCCTGGAGATTTGGATGAATGACGAGAAGCCTGGTCCACTTTCTGAGAGAATTGTCTTTCACCTTTATTGTGGAGCAGCCTTATATATAAACTTACAAAAACCCCAGGTCAAACTGTTCACAACAGGATATTGATCCTAGTGGGGTGAGGTCAGGAAAACAGGAGGTACTGTTTCCGTGGTTATGCTGGGAAAACAACTCTTAGAGACCCCCTGGGGGCTGGGTACCAACAGGCAGGAGGATCAGAAGTTCAAGGTCATCCTTGGCTGAAATAATGAGTTTGAGTCTAGGGTACAGGAGACACTGGAGAAATTTTTTTTTTGAGCAAAATAAATTTTAAAAAGGCACAGTCATTGTATTTGAGAGTTTTAAAATTGTTCTTATATGTTTTTCTTTTCGATGAGCACTTAACTATTTTCAAAATTGGGGAAAAATTAATTAAACTTTAAAAATATTTTATGCTATAGTATAAATATCTGGATATAATAGAATGTATAGATATCTTTGGATAATAGAATATATAGGATTTAGACTGAATGGAGATAAATAACCCCTTTGAATTATGATCTCTATTTAAAAAAATTATGATCTAATTAAGATATAAGGTCTTAACAAATAGGGATTTATTTAAAAGAAAACCTAATATTAAGCAAAACACTATGAACAATGGATAATTTGTTTCCAGTTTCACTCAGAAATTCTTCGAAGGTCACAGGCTAAAATTTAGTTTGCTTCTGTGTATATTCTAATGAGTTTCTAAAAGGCCTCTCAGACTCTTATGGGAAGTAGGGATGACATTACATTTCACTTAGGACATACAGGATAAAAGCAAAGAAAGAGAATCCTATAAGGAGGAAAAGCACCCAACAGTCTACATATCAGGAAACAAATACATTAAGAAAGTGTTTTTTGGGCTGGAGAATAGGCCGAGTGGTTGAGAGCACTGGCTGCTGTTCTGGAGGATCTAGTTTGGTTCCCAGCATCCACATGGCAGCCCATGACCATCTTTAAACTCCAGTCCCAGGGGATCTGACTTTTCTGGCCTCCAAGGACATTGCACAGACATACACATTATTGCTATTAATTATTAATGCATTAAAAATTAAAGTATACCCCTGAATATTGTAGCTGGTTATATTAAACACACTTCCCCAGAGGATTCTGTGTCTTTGGTTACATATTGCATACATAATAGTACTTTATATAGTGCTTAATGAACTTAAAATTTGTGAAGTTTTACTTTCACTTTAACATCATTTTAAGTATACAGTTGACAAACAAAGTTGTTATTCCTATAACAAAGTTAAATGAAAAAGATAAGCCAACTGCAAAATGCTAAGCCAGGAATAAAGATACAGGATATGGCTAAGCTAATAGTATGTGAATCACTAAAGTTGGGCAGAGTGGGGTAACAACCTGAAATTTAATATTGAGCTCATATAACAGGTGTTACATAATTATCATAAAAAAAAAACCAATATAGGGCCAGGCATTGGTGGCCCATACCTTTAATCCCAGCACTGGGAGGCAGAGGCAGAGGCAGAGGCAGAGGCAGAGGCAGAGGATCTCTGTGAGTTCGAGACCAGTCTGGTCTACAAGAGCTAGTTTCAGGACAGCCTCCGAAGCCACAGAGAAACCCTGTCTCGAAAAACCAAAAAAAAAAAAAAAAAAAAAGGTATGGAGCCAAACTAATTTTGCCAAAAAATGAATTCTAGCTTTACTTTTTCCTGAATGCTTGAACTTTTAGTTTATTCGTTTTTCCTGCTATTCTGAATTTACAGCTGCCCAAAATACATAAAAGCCTTGATTCATTCCTCCCCTTTCTCTCTTCCCCTCCCTCCTTTCCTCCCTCTCCCTCTCTCTCCCTCCCCTTTTTTTTTTTTTGGTTTTTCGAGACAGGATTTCTCTGTGTAGCTTTGGAGCCTATCCTGGCACTCGCTCTGGAGACCAGGCTGGCCTCTAACTCACAGAGATCTGCCTGCCTCTGCTTCCCGAGGGCTGGGACTAAAGGCGTGCACCACCAACGTCCGGTCATCCCTTCCTTTTTTTGAGATAGGGTTTTTCTGATTAGCCCTGTCTGTCCCAGAACTCACTTTATAGACCAAGCTGGCCTTGATCTCACATCTGCCTGTGCCTCCCTAGTGCTGGAATTAAACTTGTCCAGCAAGAAATCTTGATTCTTTTTTTTTTTTTTTAAGATTTTATTTATTATCTATACAACATCCTGCTTCCATGCATATCTGCACACCAGAAGAGGGCACCAGATCTCATAACGATGGTTGTGAGCCAACATGTGGTTGCTGGGAATTAAACTCAGGACCTCTGGAAGAGTAGTCAGTGCTCTTAACCTCTGAGCCATCTCTCCAGCCCCAGAAACCTTGATTCTTAAAGAACCTATTTATACTCAATTCACAAATGAACCTATTTATACCCATTTACCCAGCCACTATTGAAGCTCCAAAAGCCAATTCCCAAATGTTGTTTCTAGATTCTTCAGATATCTTCCATCCCATCTGGAACCTGTTTCTTACCAACCTAAACTACAGCCATACCATTTCCACAGAAAATGCTGGCTCCTCTGTTTCCCTCTCTCCCTCTGTACACTTATTCAGTACAAACCTGTCAGGTAAAGCAGAACAAGTTGCCATCTGTGTTCATTTGGGGAAGCATCTAATGAGGATGAAGAAGGCATTCCTGTGGAGGAAACCAGCATAAGGCAGTAAAAGAGTGCCTACACTGGCAGGCTGGGAGTTGGACAATGAGTGGGACAAGGAGAGACTACTCTGCAGAGGGAGGCCAGGAATGGGGCACTGATTCAACCAGGGAGGAAGGGGAGTGGAGGCCACAGGATGACAGAGCCCCACTGGGAAAGGATAGAGTTTACAAGAAAGATATCCCTAAGTGGGGGTCAGTACCTGAGTGGGTCCCTAAAGGGGTGGTGGGCTATGTGACTCTTGTGTATGGTGGGAGGGGCAGTGTATTAGCACGGAGTTTGAGCAGGTTAAGGAGCATGTGCACACTGGGAAGCAGTACAGCACAGGACAGGGTGTCCTTGCCTGAGTATGGTAAGGAGGAAGAGAGAAATGTGTGGCTGGAAAGATGACTGAGCGGCAAAGGTGCTTGTCACCAAAGTAGATGACCTGAGTTGGAGTCTCACAACCCACATGGTGAAGTTAATTTAATGAAACTGAGAAAAATAAGGTGATCTCATTCTATGGGGTCCTCTTGGCTGCCTTCCATTTTGTCACTTTACCTAATCCCACTTCATTTTCCTACTTTTTCCCTATGGTCAATCGAGAGTTTAATTTCAACATTTTCTTTTCACTGTAGGCTGCTTCTTGGAATAACTGATTCTTTTTTTTTTTTTTTTAAAGAATTTATTTATTATGTATACAACATTCTGCTTCCATGCACACCAGAAGAGAGCACCAGGTCCCATAACAGATGGTTGTGAGCCACCATGTGGTTTCTGGGAATTGAACTCAGGACCTCTGGAAGAGCAGTCAGCGCTCTTAACCTCTAAGCCATCTCTCCAGCCCAGAATAACTGATTCTTAAATTGGATGGTTTAGAACTTTAATTGCCTAGTGGGATTTGATAGCTGCATCATGTTAAGTTAAATTTAAATAAAGTCAAACATTTGATTCCTCAACTGTGCTAATAACTGTTACAGATGTTTACAATAGCCATATAAAGCTGGCTAGTGGCTGAGGGGCTGGTTATTGCTGATACAGAATATCATTGCACAAAATTCTGTTAGTGGTGATTTAGGATGTGCCACAGTTCTTCAGACTTGACCACAGGCCTGTTGTATGCAGTAGTATTCATTCTTGTTTTGTGTCTCAATTGAAATGCTGTGCTTTCATTGAGAATGCACTGCCATTTGGGGGAAATCTGTTTGTTAACATTCATCAGGCTTTCTGCTTCCTCTTGTACCATCCCAGTGTTGTGTTAAGTGGGTCTTATTTGTATATGCACACATGCACACACTTAATTTGGGAGAACCTCACTCTCTCACTTATCTGTGGATCCCTGTGAGCTTCAACTTTACTCTTCTGGATTCTCTGCTAAGCTTTTGGGTTTTTCCCTCCAGGATCCTTATGGTTAACTTTATGTAATCTGATAGCTTTTGTATGCTGTCTCCCTTACATACTAACCTCACCCCCTCTATACTTGGTATTTCTTTGCTGTCAAATTAGTCATGTCTTACTGACTCAATAAAAACCTAAACATATCACTTGTTTCTCTCATCTATACTTGGGCCACTTTCAAATGGAGCTAGTTAGTCTCAGGTGTGGTTTTCACAGAGGAGCCTCCTTGATTCTCTTTCAGCATTAGCAGGGTCTCATATGAACAGTGACTTGAGATCTGATGCTTATGTACAGAATTATGCTTATGAGTCAGTAGAGTTGCATTTCTTTTATTTTTTCCATTTTTTATTTGAATTAGAAACAAGATTGTTTTACATGTCAATCCTAGTTCTCTTTCCCTCCCCTCCTTCCCTGTCCCCCCCCAACTAAAACCCTACCTATCACATATCCTTTCTGCTCCCCCTGGATGGTGAGGCCCTTCATGGGGGGGGGTCTTCAGAGTCTGTCATATCCTTTGGGATAGGTCCTAGGCCCATCCCTGTGTGTCTAGGCTCAGGGAGTATCCCTCTATGTGGAATGGGCTCCCAAAGTCCACACATATGCTAGGGATAAGTACTGATCTACTGCAAGAGGCCCCATGGATTTCCGAGGTCTCCTCAGTGAAATCCATGTTCCTGGGGTTTGGATCAGTCCCGTGCTGGTTTCCCAGCTATCAGTCTGGGGACCAAAAGCTCCCTGATGTTCAGGTCAGCTGTTTCTGTGGGTTTCACCAGCCTGGTCTGGACCCCTTTGCTCATCAGTCCTCCTCCTCTGCAACTGGATTCCAGTTCAGGTCAGTGATTAGCTGTGGGTGTCTGCTTCTACTTCCACCAGCTGCTGGATGAAGGCTATAGGATGGCATATAATAAGTCAGTCATCAATCTCATTATCAGGGGAGGGCATTTAAAGGAGCCTCTCCTCTGCTGCTTAGATTGTTAGCTGGTGTCATCTTTGTAGATCTCCAGACATTTCTAGAGATTCATTTCTATGCAGTGTAATTGAGCTCATCCATAGGTCAGTGTAAATGTGAGCCCTTCAAAGAATCTGTTTTCCTGTGAGATGAATTTCTTGGTTGCTTTGTTACTTCCTCAGTACTATGGATTATGTTCGGCTATCTACCCCCCCCCCCTTTTTTTTTTATAAAGATTTTACTTTTTTGGGGTGGTGGTAGTTTTTGAATATTTTTTACCTTTTTTATTTTATGTGCATTTGGTGTTTTGCCTGCATGTATGTGAGGGTGTCAGAGTCCCTGGAACTGGAGTTACAGATGGTTGTCAGCTGCCACGTGGTTGCTGGTACTTGAATCTGGGTCCTCTGCAAGTGCAGCCAGTGTTGTTAACTGCCAGGTCGTCTTTCCAGCCCCTCGTTGGTTATCTTAATGGGAGTCAGTTTTAACTCTGTTCTTAGTTTTACTGTTTGTTATATCTGAACAATTGGCTGCTGTTCTCCATTGACTAGAAGTTTTCCATTGACCAGAGGTTTACAGCCTAGATTTCCTTGGTCTGTAGGGTTTTTGTTTGTTTGTTTTTGATTTTTGAGATAGGGTTTCTCTGCATAGCCCCGGCTGTCCAGGAATTCAACTCTGTAGACCCGGCTGGCTTTAAACTCAAGAGATCCACCTCCCTCTGCCTAGTTAGTGCTGGGATTAAATGCATGAGTTACCACTGCGTGGCTGGTCTGTAGTTCTTTACATGCTTGAGTTCAGTGTCTACAGTAAAAGGTTATGTGTATTTGTTGCAGACAGTCTCTTAGATAATTTGTAACTTCAAGAACCCCATTCTGTGGGTTCTTCTTGGAAAACACCGGGTAGATTGGTCTTATAGATAGAGGTTTATGACTTCCAGGAAGAGAGCCTAAAATTAAAATTGACAGGTCATTTATGATTTGCTCTAAATTCTATGTTGTGTTATAAACTAGAGGTTGAGAGATAAATAATGGTAGCCATGGATGATAAAGATTTCAGACCTAAAATGTAATTTTTCATTGAAAAGACTGTTTAGTAATTTTGAAGAGTAAAGTCTTAATATTTTTCCTTTTTAGCTTCCAATAAAAACAGGACAGCAGAATACACATACCAAAGTCAGCACTGAGCATAACAAGGAATGTCTGATCAACATTTCCAAATACAAGTTTTCTTTGGTCATAAGCGGCCTCACTACTATCTTGAAGAATGTTAACAATATGGTGAGTATTTGAGTTACTACATTTTTGCTTTTTGGATAATTTGCTTTAGTTTGGTTCTGATTTGGAAGTTTAGAGCAGCATGTTTTAAAGTATGGGAAATATTTTCTTAGGATTTAAGATGAGAGTCATTTCATTTTATGGTGAGCAAAAGTGTAACTTAAAATTTGACTTTTTATCTTTCCCTTTGAAGCCTCTCTTATTACTCTGTCTCATTTTTCATGATTTATAATTTTATATGACTTTTGTATGAAAACTGATCATAATATAGATTCCTTTCCCCCACCTTTTTTCTCTTTCTTCATAATCTGCAACTCTAGCTGTGTAGTATAGAATCTGTTAATAAGCTTTTTGTTAGCTGTTTCCTTGAATGTATTTGTTGGCTGTCCATGCTATAAACAATGATTTTCACCTCTAAATTGTGGGATTAATTTTTTTTGCATTTTTAAATGTTTTAATGCTGTTAATAGAAACTTCTGCAGTTACAAAGTTTTAACATCAACATTTCATAGTAGTCTTTTAATCTATCAAGTTGATGTGCTACATTTTAATTGTTGTCTTCCTTTTGTACATTTAAGTTGTAAAATTTCCTCTAGTGAAAATGATAATGTAGCACATTCCTTTGTTTTTTTGTTTTTGTTTTTTGTTTTTTTTTTTCCAGACAGGGTTTCTCTGTGGCTTTGGAGGCTGTCCAGGAACTAGCTCTTGTGGACCAGCCTGGTCTCGAACTCACAGAGATCCTCTGCCTCTGCCTCTCGAGTGCTGGGATTAAAGGCATGTGTCACCACCGCCTGGCTAGCAATTCCTTTGTAAGGACACTCTTTTTAAAATTTCTAATATGTTTTCTTTTTTAAAATTAATTTATTTTAGTCAGGCGTTGGTGTCGCACGCCTTTAATCCCAGCACTCAGGAGGCAGAGGCAGGCGGATCTCTGTGAGTTTGAGGCCAGCCTGGTCTCCAGAGTGAGTGCCAGGATAGGCTCCAAAGCTACACAGAGAAACCCTGTCTCGACGCCCCCCCCCCAAAAAAAATAAATAAAATTTGTATTCCAATCCCAGTTCCCCTCTCCTTCCTCTCCTCCCGCTTCCCCCACTTAACACCCCCACACTTCCATCTGCTCCTCAGAGAGGGTAAGGTGTGCCCTAGGAAGTCTACAGAGTCTTTCCCATCATCTTGTTGAGGTAGGACTAAGGCACCTCTCCACCCTCACACCCCTGTGTTTAGGCTGAGCAAGGTATCTCTCCATATAGAATAGCTCCACTAAGTCAGTTTGTCATTAGTGTTACATCTTGGACCCACTGCCAGTGGCCTCATTTATTGTCCCAGTCCCACCTTTGTCACCTGTATTAGGGAGTCTAGTTTGGTCTTATGCAGGTTCCCTAGTGGAATTAATTTTGATGACCATATTAATGAGTTTTGTCTCCCCTTCCTATAACCTATAACAGTAGTTAGAGAACCAGTGTTAGAACAACTGTTTCTCAGCTGGTTTCATCAAGTGATTCCACTGTTGAAAGCTCATGATCCTCCTTCCTTCCTGTCCTTCCCACCCCATAACTGGAATGCACTCTTATTGCTCTACCTCTACTTTAAACATTAGCTCTCTTATCCCTCTCAGGTACCTCCCTACCTCTAACAATTTCTATAATCTACATCCAAACAACAGATGTCCATTTTTCTTAACTCAAAATTCTCTGCTTCTCTCTAGCATTTGTAATCTCAATTTATGTTGTTCGTGCTGTGCTGTGAAACAGCCTCCAGTTGTAGATTAGGAGGATCAGCCTCATTGTTTTATAGTCACATCATCCTTGGAGAATTTCCTTTTAAGAAAGTTGGTTAGTGCCGGCATTGGTGGGGTGCATGCTTTTAATCCCAGCACTTGGGAGGCAGAGACAGGTGTATATCTGTGAGTTCAAGGCCAGCCTGGTTTACAGAGCAAGTTCTAGAACACGTTCCAAAGCAATACAGAGAAACCCTGTCTCAAAAAACAAACAAAAAAAGAAAGAAAGTTGGTTGCTATCAGAGTTACAGAACTGATGAATTGGAGGTATGAGCAGTCCAATTGATTATTTTCTTTGTTAAAAATCTCCCCCCCCCCTTAAAAACAGGACCTTTTATAAAAAGGTAAATTTTTTTTTATGATTCATTTAATATTTTGCTATGGCTCTTTTTGTCCACTGTGGAACACAGTAATAGAATTTTTATGCATGAGTATGTGGCTGCATTCCCAGTTATACTGCAGTATTTTTGTATTTGGGATCATCTTTAAAACTGTTGTGATGTTGGCAATCATTTAGAACCTACTGAGAAGTTGTAGGGCTTGTGAGATAGATGGCTCACAGACTGGTTGAAGGTGAGAACCCACCTCCAAAAGTTGTCTGTCCTTTGACCTCCACATGGGCAACCTGGTGAGCCCACACTCACACTAGCATGTACCCCACACACACGATAACAATAAAATAAAAAAATAGAAAATAATTAATTAATTAAAAAAAATTTTGAGGCAGGGTTTTTCTGTGTAGCCCTAGCTGTTCTGGAATTTGTCCTGTCGACCAGGCTGCCCTTGTATTCAGAGATCTGCCTGCCTCTGCTTCCCAAGTGCTGGGATTAAAGGTGTGTGATACTACCACCCAGCAAAAATAGAATTTTTTTTGGGGGCGGGGGGGGGGGGGCAGGGTTTCTATGTAGCTTTGGAGCCTCTCCTGGAATTCACTCTGTAGACCAGGCTGGTCTCGAACTCACAGAGATCCGTCTGCCTCTGCCTCCCAAGTCCTGGCACTAAAGGCGTGTGCCACCACTGCCCAGTAGATAAAAATAGAAAAAATTTAAAGGAAAAATTACACTATGAAAGCCACAGTCGGGGCTGGAGAGATGGCTCAGAGGTTAAGAGCACTGACTGCTCTTCTAGAGGTCCTGAGTTCAATTCCCAGCAACCACATGGTGGCTCACAACCATCTGTAATAATATCTGGTGCCCTCTTCTGGAGTGCAGATATAAATGGAAGCAGAATGTTGTATACACAATAAATAAATAAATAAATAAATAAATAAAGCCGCAGTCTCTTGTTAGTAAGTAGATAGATGATATAGAGTTCAATTTGAAAGTGAATCCTTAAGATTCACTGTTTTTGATGTAGTAGCATTCTGTTTTGATAAGAATTAAGAAATAGTTTTGTTGTAGAAAGGAATGCTTAAATGCTTAATGTAAGACTGTACAGACCTCTTAACTCATAAATTATTTTTAATCCTCTTTGATTCTTTACCACCAATCCATTCCTTTCATCCCCTTCCTTCCTTCTATGTCTTTTTTTTTTTTTTTCTTGCAATCATGTAGTCCGGGCTGTCCTTGAACTTCTTATATATTTTGGACTAATCTTGATCTTCTAATCCTCTTGCCACTATTTCCACAGTGCTGGGATTACCAGTGTTCCCACCATGACTGGCCAAGTCATAGTTACTCTAAAAACATAAAGCAACATATTTTACTGTTACATAGCTAATGGCAGGCTTTAGTAAATGCCTCCATTTCTGTTCATCAGGAATTTATTTTTGGGGGATATTAGGGTAAAGTAAGGAATAATAGACTTAAATATTGTTGAATGTAGAAAAAAAGGAAGATTAATATTTTTTCTTGATTTGTAGTTTTTTTTTTTTCCTCCTGAGGAAGGGGTTCTCTGTGTTGCTCTAGCTGTCCTGGAACTAGCTCTGTAGGCCAGTATAGCCTCGTACTCACAGAGATCTACCTGCCACTCACTGCTGAGATTAAAGATGACTGCCACCACCGCCTGGCTGATCTTTAGTCTTTTATATTTCATATGTGCTTAATTTGTAATGGAGAGTGTTAATCAAATTCTCTGAATATATTTTTCTTTTAGCGGATATTTGGAGAAGCTGCTGAAAAAAATTTGTATCTCTCTCAGTTGATTATATTGGATACACTGGAAAAATGTCTTGCCGGGGTGAGTAAACTCATTCTAAAGTAGGCAGGTTCTTTGAGCTCATTCTTGAGAAGGACCTGAAGAACCAAAAGGTCAGTATTTGTCTAAGGTGGACTGATATAAAGGTCATTAATACAGTTGACCTGGTGCAGAATTTAGAAAAAATTAGTGCCTCAACTTTGGTAAATTACATAGTTAAGTTTACTTAAAATGTTAAGTTTGAGCCCCATTTCTGTCTTTAACATTTTTTGTTAAGGAAAGATTTTTATGAAGAAATCACAATTTATTGGATTAATTTCTCAGATATTATTAGCCTTGTGGCATTATACAGCTGGAAGAATGAGATTCAGAGGACCAAGGACAATCTTATTTTCCCTCTATTGTGAATATGGTTTCAACTTTATACAGACCTTGAAAATGGAAGCTCTCCTGTTTTTCTCTTTGAATCTCTCCTTTTGAGGATAGCTACTACCAGAACACTTGTGTAAATTTGAGCATTTATAATAGGTTTGTAGAGGAGCTACTTAGTACCATACAGTTCTCTCCAAGAGACTGACTCTTAATAATTGAAATGACAATTATGGCTGTATTTAAAACTTTTTCAAGTATTTATATTACTCACTAACCTTAATTCTTTCCCAAACTTGGGTAGATGTTTATGTAAGTTCATAAATGAGTATTTCTGCTTTAAAATTGTCTGCCTTATATGTTAGTTAATGTTTTTTTTTTTTAATCAGCACAGAATATAGAATTTTCTGTTTTTGTTTGGTTTTTGTTATTGTTGTTTTTTGAAATAGGGTTTCTCTATGTAAACTGCCCTGGCTGTCCTGCAACTCCCTCTGTAGACCAGGTTGGCCTCTAACTTGTGGAGATCCATCTGCCTCAGCCTCCTACGTGCTGGGATTAAAGGCATGCACCACCACTGCCTGGCCTTATTAACAGTTTTAGTTGAGAAGTAATGTATCTTGGAGAGTGATTGCCAATACTCTTTGGAGTTAACCTAATTGTAATGATGGTGAATTTCCACGGTATACCTAGTATGATGTTATAAAATACATATTACCTTGCCTTGGTCTGCTTGAAATTATTTTTGGTTTCTTCTTTGTTTGTTTGTTTGTTTGTTTCTTTCCTTCTTTTTTTGCTTGTGGAGTTAAGAGATTGTATTCAGGGCCTTGTGCATGTACCACTGAGCCACATCCCTACAACTGTGTCAGGTTAGTAGGTTAGGCCACTTAGGAAATACTCAATAATCTGGAAGACAATTGGCCCAGTTTTAAAAGTTAATTTTATGGAATGTAAAAAATGATATATATGGAGTGTATGGGAGGAAATTGCTCTAGAATAAAGAAACTGAAAGAACTGAATAGTCATGTTGTAATCTATGAATCATTTTTGGATCCTCACTGAATAAAAACCATGAAAGACATTTTTGATGCCATAGAATATAGCATGGGTATTAGATGATACATGGTATGCTGTTATTTTTTGTATGTAACTAATGTTGAAGTTACTTTGGAGAATATCTTCATTAAGACAAGCTGACATACATAAGAGCCTAGATACAATAATGTTTATAACTTACTTTGAAGTGATTTAATTCAGTTTTATTTGTACTGCATAATATGTGTTTTCATAAGATTGTACAAAATCCAGTGTTATCTCTACCTAGGAATTTCTCTGGATGTTAGAAGACAAATGATGCAATGTACTTACTAGTGAATAAGAATACAGTCCATTGAGAACTCTCAGGGAACTGCAGGTTTCTCAAAGAGGAAGGGATCACGTGGTAAACAGGGAGTGATGAGATGGCGGGAGCCTGTGGGGCTGGATGGAGGATTGGGCTTGAGTTGTAATGACAGGGGGAAGACGTATTTGTTATTGACCATAGACAGGTACATGTGAGGAAATGGTAACGGTTGTTAAATTCAAGTGACGGCTGTGGGGGTGTATGCCTTCTGTTTCAGCTTCTGTGTTTGAAACTTTAATAACAAGGAATGTTTACAGTACTGTAAAATTTTAGAATTATGTGATTATTTCCATTTTAGCAACCAAAGGACACAATGAGATTAGATGAAACAATGCTGGTCAAACAGTTACTACCAGAAATCTGCCATTTTCTTCACACCTGTCGTGAAGGAAACCAACATGCGGCCGAACTTCGGAATTCTGCTTCTGGGGTTTTATTTTCTCTCAGCTGCAACAACTTCAATGCAGTCTTTAGTCGCATTTCTACCAGGTTAGTGTGTCAGTGATGTGGGGCTATTAAGTAAAATAAATTTTAGAATTCGTGTTTGCATAAAAATCATTAATAGAATGACTTTTATCTGGGCTTTTGTAGGAATTTTATGTATTAATTTTCTTGACATTTTAATTACATTATTTTGAAAATTATGTTGGGAATAGTGATGTGTGGTTATGAGTACTATTACAAACTTGGAGAAGATGTTTCCCATAACCAGGCCCTTTCTCTTTCCTTCTTGCAGTACTGAGGTCTGATTGAGAGCTACATCCCCAGCCCTGATTTGCATTTGAAAAGTTTTTTAGATAGAAATCAGGTAGAATAGCTGAGATATAATGGGGATTCTAATGATCTAATTCTCATAGCTATGCAATTATAACATCCCAAGTTACTTTAAAAACAATCTAGACAATATAGAAGTAAAAGTAATTGCAAATTAGAATTTAAGTGTATATGAAACAGTCCCATTTATTGAGTGTTCGCAGTATATGCTATTTTGCTTTTATTCTCACAATGATGTTGGAAGGTAGTTACAGGCAAACAGATTAATACTTTTCAAAGTTAAGGTATTGTGCTGGTGTGATAGCTCACAATTCCATCACTTGGGAGGCAGAGGCAGGAGGATCTCAATGAGTTCAAGGCCAGCCTTCACATAGTGAGTTCAGAGCCAGCCAGGGCTACACAGTGAGATTGGGATTGGGTAGCGTTAGTTCATGTATAGACAATTTTTGTTGATTTCCCACATCTAGTTCATTGTTCATTGCCAGAGTAGAAATTCTGTCTATGCTTTCATTGGCTTTGGGGACAGATTAGCCAGAAATGGAATCTATGAAGTATGTTTCATACAGCTATTATATATGTGTGTGTTTTCATCTAGCACCAGAAATAGGAGCTGGTCTTAGAGGACCACTCACCTAACTGTAATGGCTTAATTTAGATGAGGGGCATCTTATGATGTTATAGCTAGGTGACCAAACTATGCAATTTACTTGAATAGTAGTTTTGAAGGTTGAGTTTTGTATATCATTTATAATGAGCATTATGAAAATACGTTGAGTTTCACCAGTTCCCTTGTCCACAGTGTTCTTTCTGTGGGGGGATGGCAGTATTGGAAATTGAACCCAGGGCTTTAGATGCTCCATCACTGAGCTCTAGCTACAGTAGTTCGTATTTTGAGAAAGGGTTTCACCAGGTCAGGCTGGCCTGGAACTCAATTTGTAGCTCAAGCTAGCCTTGAAGTTGACATTGTCCTCCCTCAGCTTTTTCCATAGCTATGATTATAGGGCTATACCAACAAACACAGCTTGTTTGTTTGTTTCATTAATTCAAAATTTATAGCAAAGTTTTATTCGCCTGGCTCTGCCTCCCGAGTGCTGGAATTAAAGGCGTGTGCCACCACCGCCTAGCTCCACCGTACTTTTTTTATATAGAAGATTCGTTAGTTTCTTTGCAGAATTTCTTTATAATTGACCATTCATAATACTTAGTTTGGTAATTTTTTTTTCTTGCAGAGACATGTCTGATATGTAGTGTAATCAGTTGTCAGATACATATATATTCTCCACATTATCTATCATTTCCCATAAAACTTTTACTTAGCTGATAATCCTTGGATCCATTATTAACTGGAAACTGTAAATGATAAACCTTCTACTTTGGGGGGGCTCTGGAGGCTGTTTTTTGAGCAGGGTCTCACTCTGCAGTCGTGGCTGGCCTGTAGAGTGTGGAGATTAAAGGGTGTGCTCTCATGCCTGGCTTGGCTCTATCGTTCTTTATTTTTAAATTGGATTTACTGAATTCATTTATTGGTTTTGTGATTGTGAGAATTAAACTCAGGGCCCTTTGCATTAAATTATGCTTTCTCTTTATTTTCTTTTCCCTTTTTGCCCTCCCTCCCTCTGTCCCTCCCTCCCAAGTCCTGTTTCAGTTTCCTGAATACTTGAATGATGGGCATGAGCCACTCACTGTGCCTGGCTGAAATTGTGATTCCTGTAAAATGTTTTTTTCCTTTGTTATTTATACTATTTTTTGTAATATCTAAATAGGGAATGCAAAAAAGAGACTTGTTCTACCATTATTCCTTTTTAGAATGAAGTGATTTTAAAACTTGGAAAAAATTACCTGTGAGTTTCGTCCCTCAGTAATTACTGCATTTTTTAAGAAAAAAAACTGTGTCTTTCAGTTGTAGAATAATAATGTTGCAGGGGGCACTAAGATGGTTTAGCATGTGAAGGTTCATGCTGCCAGCCTGACCACCTGAGTTCTATCCTGGAACCTATAATGTAGAAACAAATTTTCACAATTTGTTTTCTGATTTCTAATGCAAAAGCACACACACAATAAATAATGTAATTTAAAAAAATAAAGAAAATTTTATGCTCAAATTGTCCCAGTTTTGACAATTGGAGACTCCAGTTGTCTCCAATTTTGTTTGTTTGTTTTTTGACATGACTATAGTAGTTTCTAATTTCCTTGTCTTCAATTTCAGGGAGACCTAAACACATTTGAAAATGCGTTCCGATCTTGGAATTAACTAATTTTTCCAAAAGAGCTGTGGCTAATGTTTGAAATAGAATTCAAACTTCAGTCTTAAATATATGGATTTGAAGTTTACTGGAATATCATTTTCGTCATGTTTCCTTTTTGGGGTGGGGGTTGAGACAGGGTTTCTCTGTATTGCTTTGGAGTCTGTCCTGGAACTTCCTCTTGTAGACCAGGCTGGTCTCGAGTTCAGAGATCTGTTTGCCTCTGCCTCCTGAGTGCTGGGATTAAAGGCATGTGCCACCACCGCCCGCCTCATCATGTTCCTTAATTTGCTTGTATCTTTTGGTTTTTTTAAATAAGTATGTTTTTATTTTATGTCTTCATTCATAAACCCCTCTTCTGTTGAGTCAAAATCTTGGACTGTTCTAAGACTGAAATTAGTAAATTATTTTTTATTTTTACCTTTCAGGTTACAGGAGTTGACTGTTTGTTCAGAAGACAATGTTGATGTCCATGATATAGAATTGTTACAGTATATTAATGTGGATTGTGCAAAATTAAAACGACTCCTAAAGGGTAGGTTTCAATGTATAATATATCTGTAATTAACATAATTAATCTTAGTATTATGAATATAGTAATTCTGTTTGAACTGTATATCAAAATAGATTTTATAGAGTACATGTTTCTGTGAAATGGCCAGTAATGCACATGACTTGACTGGTTTTTGTGACTTTTGAAAAATTATAATGCAGTAGAGAACATGGATTTTATCTTATTTTTGAGACAGGGTCTCTTTGTTTATCTCTGCCAGTCCTGGAACTCATTTTGTAGATAAGGCTATCCTCAAGTTAGAGGTCACTAGCCTCTGCCTCCTTAGTGATGGAATTAAGGGTGTGTGTACCACCATGCTTGGCAGAGAACATGGATATTTTAAATTTTGGCAATCTAGAGCTACAGTTGGAATTTGATCCCTTCAGATGACTCTAGGTCATAGAAGCTACCCATTCAGTTTTCCTGTGTTTGAAGAACATAGTTTTGAGCCGGTGAAGTGGTGCATGCCTGTAATCCCAGCGCTTGGGTAGCTGAGGAATGATAGTTCAAGACCTGCCTAAACGATGTAGATTTCAAGTCCATGATGGGCTATAGAGTAAGACCCAATCTCCAGAAACAAAACAAACAAACATCTCTCTCCCCCAATAAAGGTATTAAAATATCTAACAGTGATTTTAATTTCTGACCTAAGAGACTGAACTTGAGTTATGTAAGCCATGAGAATTTTTCAGTTTTCAAAATGCTTAATATTTTAAAAATGTAGTGTTAAGCCAGGTGTAGTTATGCACACCTTTAATCCCAGTACTTGGGAGGCAGAGGCAGGTGGATCTTTGTGAGTTCCAGGACAGCCTCCAAAGCTACAGAGAAACCCTATCTCAAGAAAGAGTGGATAATTTTCAGGAGGGAAATGCTGACCCTTCTTTGTTTTCTTAACTTTTGGCTTTTTACAATATATCTATGTAGGGATAATAATGTAAAATTCTGTTTTGTCACTATTCTTTGTTCGGATTTATTATTTGCTTTTATTTTTTATGAGGAACCTAGTTGTTCACATAGAAGAGTGTGTGCCTAGCAAGGCTATCGTGGGTTAGCATATAAGCAGTGGGTTTCCGCATGTCATCTTCATACCTGTGTCTCCTCATTCACTACCCTCCTACTTCTCTACCTGGTCTCTTCTCTCCCAATGACTCCTCCTTTCACCTTTCTTATTACACGTAGTCATTTCCCACCTCCCTTAAAATCTCATCCTTCCCTGCACTCCTGGGAGGCAGAGGCAGGTGGATCTCTGTGAGTTCGAGGCCAGTCAAGTCTACAGAGCCAGTGCCAGGATAGGCTCCAAAGCTACATAGAGAAACCCTGTCTCGAAAAACCAAAATAAGAAAAGAAAAGAAAAAGGAAGTTAGGTGTAGGGGCTGTACAGTTGGCTCAGCAGTTAACAGCACTTATTGCTCTCATAGAAGACCCTGGTTTGGTTTCCAACATCCACATGGTGGCCCATGGCCATCTTTAACTCCAGTTACACGGATTCCAATGTCCATTTACAACTTCTTAAGGCACCAGGCATGTTTGTGATATGCTTTCATGCATAAAAAGTAAATTTTAAAAAAGTTAGCTCTAGGTGACAATAACAAATGGAAAATTTCTGTGGTTAATAATTGAGGTAACAGTATGTTTTAAATGCACTTCAACAAGAATTTGTTGAGACACTACATGTAATAAACCCTATTAATTTCTGGAAGTTGAGAGGTTAATAAAATTTTGAATATGTTCATAAACAGTTTATACTTTGGTGGTCATATTTTCTCTAGAAACCAGTCTGCAGTATGGATTAGGAGAGAATTGTGTGACATGAGCTTCTGTCATGGTGATGAGGATATGTTGGTGTGGTAGATCCCTCCACAGAGTGAGTGGTAGGGGGGTCAGTGTGATAGGTATTTTGAAGTAGAATCATAACATTTGGTTAGGATATGAAGCATTTGGCAATAAATTTAGTAGAATTATGAATCATAAGATATTACAGAGCATTTAGTTAAAGTAGAAAAGAGAAAGGATTGATGACAGAGAACAGAATGGCCAGCTAAATGATAAAAGGGAGCTTTAGATCTACAGAGTCTCAGGTATCAGTAAGAAATCCAATAAGGAATTAAAGCACATGGCTGGAGAAGTAGCTCACTTGGTAGAGTGCTTGCCTACTCTGCCTAAAGCCTGGATTCAATCCCCAGCACCATGTAAACAGTCCCTGATAGTGCATGTCTGCAGTCCTGGCACTTCAGGGGTAGAGGCAAGAGGATTAGAAGATCAAGTTCATCCTCATATCCTCAACTATGCAAGGAATTAACTGGAGGTTTTAGCCTGAGATACATGGGAAGCCATTTCAAAAAAAAAAAAAAAAAAAAAAAAAAAAGGAAATTGTAGAACAGACTTAAGTATACACATTGGGATTGAGACTAGATTATTGTATACATTGATAATATTTGAAGGGTAAAGCTGATGAATGGCAAAAGATAAAAGGACTGAAGTGAGAAGCCATGCCATTGATTCCATGTCAAAGACTAAGAGTAAAGAAAAGAAAACTGGTTTGGGGAACAAATTTGTTCCCCATTTGTATTTGTATCCCCCACCCTCATTTATATTTCCAGAAAAAGAAATTCACAATTGAAAGATAAGTACTAGAGAACTCATCTCTATTTTAGAAACATTCTATGTAAATGTAGTAAAACCTAGTATCCCTTCTTTAAAAGTCCTTGGGAAAAGTTTTGGTTTGCTTTGCTAAGGGCCTATTAGATTAGAGTGGGTTGTAGAAGGGTCATCTTCTCCAGATAAAAATTTGTTTTTAAATGTGGACAATAAATGTATAAAAGTTGAACTTAAAATATGTCCATGACATTTATATAGAGACAGTCAATCTTGTCCTAAAAATATAGTCCTGAGAGTACCTGGAGCATGAGTCCAAGGATGCTGTGTAATTCAGGGATAATGCATAGTTGGCAACTTGGGCTACCACTGATGTGACTAGTTGTGATCTTCCCTTGCCTGAAAGCATCTCAAGTTCTTTAAAGTCTTGGTGTATATGATTGGCGGGGAGGCAGTTTGGAAGTCAAGAGGTGAAAGGGTAGCTGAAGAGAGAGATGATCCATGCACATATTACAACACACAAGTGAAAGAAACATGCATCTGACTTCTTCAGAAGTCAGGCAGTATGATTCCTTCAAAAGATTGTAGCCATTGGATTCAAAGATGCTGACATAGAAAAATACCACATTACAAGTTTAAGTTTTCTGGTAAAAATGACCAGTGACATGAAAGAGAGTACAAAGAAGAGGATGAGTTTAATCTAGGACCTGGAGAGGAAAGTCAGAAACATGTAAGAGCCAGGAGAATAGATAAGAAGGACAACCAGCCTACAGGCCCCAATCCCCGAGAACCTAGGTAACAAGGAGGACCCTAAGAGAGACATAGATGGATCTGTCTAGGAAGCGGGGAAAGACAAGATGTCCTGAATTAATTGGGGATGTGGTGTGTAGGGGGCAGTGAGGAAGGGGAGAGAGGAGAGGCGAGGAGGTAAGGGAATTGTGGAAAAACATATAACTCTAAAAAAATAAATACCATAATAAAATCTTAAATTAATGGTTTTAACATAAAAAAAGTCATTACTGTAGATGAAAAAGTCAGTAACACAGAAGAAATATACAGCAAAGAAAGTGAAGTTAAAGCAAACCAAAATCATGCTAGAAAATCAAAACTCAACGAAACATAAAAAACACATTAACGTCACAAATACAGTTGATTAAGCATAAAGAATATCAGGGATAGACAGCAAGATTGATTGAATATTTCACTTAAACATTAATACAGGAAAAAAATGAGCATGAACATACTGTTAAGGGTTTTGGGATCTGATGAAGAGACCAGACCTGTGAATTTCTGGGATAAGAGACTTAAAGTCACAAAGAATCTGTTAAATAAAATTGAAACAGAAAATTCCCTAAATAAATATGACCACAGTACTTTTCCATGATGTATTAATCAAGATGTCAAAATATAAAGTAAAGAACCAATATTAGAAGCTGTTAGGGGGAAATGCTTTTTCTGTAGGAATTTTTTTTTTTTTTTTTTTTTTTTTTTTTTTTTTTTTTTTTTTTTTTTTGAGACAGGGTTTCTCTGTATTGCTTTGGAGCCTGTCCTGGAACTCGCTCTGTAGACCAGGCTGGTCTTGAACTCACAGAGATCCGCCTGCCTCTGCCTCCCGAGTGCTGGGATTAAAGGGGTGAGACACCCACTGCCCGGCCAGGGGGAAATGCTTTTTTTTACCTACAAAGGTAACATTAGATCAGCAACCCTAAGAAAAGCATGGAATGATATATGGAAAGTCCTGAACGTGAATATCTACCAACCGAGATTACTATTTCTAACAAAGCTATCTTTTAAAATTGAAGAAGAGGGGATGGAGAGAGAGCCTGTCTGTTAAGAGCACATCTTGCTTTTGGAGGGGATTTGTTTGGTTCCCAGCACCCAGGTCAACTGGATTACAACTACCTGTAACTCCATTTCCAGTGGTTCGTATAACATCTTCTGGCATTGTCATGTAAATACCCACACATGGACACACATACATACACATAATTAAAAATAGAATAGTTAAAAAGTAAAATTGATGGGGAAATTGGAATATTTTTCAAGACAAGCACAATCTAACAAGCATATTAGCTGACCATCAAGTCAGCATTGTAGAAAATACATAAAGTAAGGAAGACAGTCTCAATCATGAGAGAACAGGAGATAATAAATTTACCCAGATGAATCAATGAACAAAGAATTAGGAATGAACTCTTTATGCACAAAATAGTAAACCAGCAAACTCCTCATACCAATAGGAAAGTATAGAACAAACAGTAACCTGACCAATCATAAGAGCAGCCAGCAAAATTACAGGAATTAGCAAATGTCTTTTAATAATTACCGTACATGTGAATGGTCTCAATCACCAGTGAAGAGATACAGAGTGTCTTACTGTCTTAAAAATAAATCGAACTTTTCTTTTGTCGAAAAGTAACAATACCACACTAATAAATATGTCTGCAGATTGAGAGTCAAAGGCTGGAAAACAATCTGTGAAGCAAACAGAAGCGGTAAATAGACTTGCGCATCTGTTCTGATATCTGATAAAGCAGACTTCAAACCAAAACTAGCCAGAAGATATAAAGAAGGCCAGTGTATATAAAGTGGACAATTAAAAAAATAAAGTGGACAATTAATCAATAAGATAAAGTAATTATATATTCCAAGTTTACATATATATGTAAAAACACTGATGCTTCCAATTTCATTTAACAAAATACCAGTAGACAGAAAATGTCAGAAAAGTCTTGTTCTAAAATAGTGGGTGATTTTAGTACCTAGTTCTCATCTGCACATAGATCATACAAACCTAAAAATGAACAAACCTCAGAGTTAAATAACAATATAAATCAAATGAATTTAATACACATACACAGATCATTCCATCTAACAAATAAAAAATGTGCAGTCTGCTCAGAAGCCCATGTAATCTTCTCTAAAATAGACCACATTTTAGGCCACATATTAAATCTTAACAAATACAAAAGAATTCAAACAATACAAGACTAGAATGTAATAAAACCAGAAATTAATAGCAAAACAAACAAAACCTACAGAAACAAATACATGCATGGAGACAGGATAGTGCTTTTTTGAATGATGAGTGAATCATTGGAAAAAAAAAAAAGAATCAGGCATGAAATTTAAAGATTCCTAGAATCAACATTTGAATAGATAGTTCAGTGTTTAAGAGTACTTACTATTCTAGAGACCCTGAGTTCCTAACCCCCACATCAGGCAATGCACAGTGCCTGGAAGTCCAGCTACAAGGGAACCAACTCCCTTTTTTTGTGACACCTGTGGCACCAACACAGAAATATACATGAATAAAATATCACAGAAGAAAAATCATAGAATCAAAAGCAAAAGCACAACTTAACAGAATATAGTTAAGGCAGTTTTTAAAATTGTTTTCGGATCAGGCATGGTGGTGCACACGCTTAATCCTAACATTTGGGAGACAGAGGCAGAGGCAGCTCAATCTCTGTGATTTTGAGGCTAACCTGGTCTACATAATGAGTTCCTGGGATAGCCAGGATTATGGAGAGAGTTCCTGTCTCAACAAAACAACAACAACAACAACAACAAAAAGCTTTCTTTTTTGTTTTTAGCACATAAGTTTTATGTGTGATCCTGATGTCTTGAATTTTCTTAAAAGGCAGTTGTAAGAGGAAAGTTTATAGCCATGAGTACCTACTGTTAAAAAAAAAAAAACATAAAGATCCCAGAAAACCGAATGCTATGCCTCAAGGTCTTAGAAAAGCAAGAACAATTCAAATCCAGCAGCAGTGGACAGCTAGATGTAATAATAATCAGAAATTAATGAAATGGAGGATGAATTGGCTCCTGGAAAATTAAGATTGACAAGCCCCTAACTTGTCAAAACCCAGATTAATAAGATTAGAAATGAACACGGTAAGGTCCCTACAGGTTCCAGTGAAATGCAGAGAAACAGGTAATTAAGTCAAGATGGTATAAACAACTTAAACAGATACATAGGAACCAAAGTGACTGAAGCAGTCTCCCAACAAGAGAACTACCGGAGTACATGGATTTCACTGCTGAATTCAAACAAAACTTTAAAGAGTGAACACCTTTCCATAAAAATAGCAAAGGAAGGAACACTACTATTCTATGAAGGCAACAGCAGTCTGGTACCAAAACTGGGTAAGAACACAATAAAAAAGAAACGTAGATGAATTCTGAACAAAATTCTAACAAATCAAATTCTAGAACCTTGATTTCATCCCAGGGGTAAACATTGGTTTAACATACATAAACCAAGAAGTAAAATAGCATGTAGACTTAAAAACAGAAACTACATGAACATCCTAATTGATTCAGAAAAAGGCCTTTAGATAATGTTCAGCATCCTTTCATAATAAAAGTTCTTAAGAAAGCAGTGATAACATGAGCACACTAAAACATAATAATTAAAAAGTATACACGAATAAAACCTATAGCCAACATTATACTAATTTGGGGGGGAATTGAGAGCAGTTCCTCCAAAATCTAGAATGAGATTAGGATTTCCGATCTCTAGCTGGGTGTGGTGGTGCAGACCTTTAATGCCAACACTTAGAAGGCAGAGGCAGGTGGATTTCTCAGGTTTAAGTCTAGCTTGATATAGTTCCAGGCCAGATAGAGCTATATAGTAAGACACTGCCTTAAAACAATCCAAAAGCTACCAGTTCTCTTTTTTTTTCCTTCGACAAACTGTTAACTTTTGCATCAGTATGAATATCTTTTATTATACCCTAACTAGGATTCAGGGAGGTGGTAAAGTAGCAATGGTGAATTTGGGTATCTGGTCCCCCCAAAATACCTGCTGCTCTACTCCTGATTCTTGAATGGCTGCCAAGCATATCACCCTTACTGGAGCCATCTCGTTTCATAGCCAAAGCCAGAGCATTGGCAGTGAACTGCGGACATTCGTCCTTGGTCATGCCTTCCTGATAGGTAGCATCAACATAACCATAGATATATGAGTTCCCAGAGCCTCCAATGGCAAATGACTGCCTTACCATCATACCCCCATGGGAACTGAGTACACCTGCCCTCCTACTTGAGTGTCCCAGCCTGCAATGATGATTCCTGCCATCAGATCTCTGTATCGGTAACACATCTCCTTAAAGACACTGGCGGCTGTATGTACTAGTGGAGGCTCATTCAGCTCTATACTGTGGAACCCCAGCTGGTAAGTGACGGCATCAGCGGCTGAGCCTGAGTGGCAGCAGAAGATTCGGTCATAGATAGGTGTCGGCTTGTCAGTTTCTTGATTGGCAATGTAGGACCCAGTGGTTGTTCTTGAGTCTGCTCCTAGAACCATGCCCCCATTAAACTGAACAGCCATGATCATGGTCCCTGTGGAGACTTCCCGGTTTTCCCAGTCTGGAGCGAGAGCCTCCAGCCTTTGGGCCAGTGCAGAGGCTCCTCTATGAACCACCAGTTCTCTTTTGAATTTAGTATTCAAAGTCTTACCTTGGGCAATTGTTTGGGATCTCTAGCTAGGCCCTCTTCCAAACCCAGCTACCCTTGAGAGCTTGGTACCTCTCAAGGGTACCAAGCTGTTGGCTTTACCCTGGAGTTGCCTCAGTCCAGCTTCCACTAACTTGTAAAAAGCTCAGCATTGGCAGCTCCACTCCGAGGGCATTAAAAGCCTCCACCTCTGGGTACAACTGGAGGTTTTCCTTCTCTCCCCTGGGGCTATCCAGGAATGCTTTGCTCAGATTAAAGCTGGATTTATTAATTTGGTTTGATTGGCTTATTACATCAGTGGCAGTGGGTCTCCATGTAACTGGGGATTTTTAAACTTAGCAGCAATAAGTCAAGAAAGAGCATTAAAAGGAATACAAATTAGAAGCCAGTAAAATTATCTATCTCACTGTTGAGGCAGCATGATCTTTATTTCAAATTGGAACTGAGGTAGGAGCTCTGTCTCCCTGCTGGCTAGCTTTCATACTGCCAGAAGGTACAATGCAGGAAGCTGGAGGAGAATGCCCCACTGAGCTCTCTACCAACTAATAACAACGGTATGCCAGGCAAGATATGCCCATTGGTGCAGTAGTGGCACAGCTGTGCTCTGTGATTGGTTTTGAGGCTTGCTCTACAAGAGGGAGTCCATGCCTGGTGACTGGAAAGATGGCTCAGTTGGTAATGGTGTTTGCTGAGCTCTCATCCTGGTGCCCATGTGAAAAAAGCCATGCATAGTTTGGTGCTCATCCCATTGCTGAGGGACAGATAGGAGGAATCCTGTGGCTTGCTTGGTACCTTGTCTTAAAGCAGTAAGTAGAAAGCGATAGAGTAGGATGCTTCCTCTAGCCTTCACCCATACATACCACATACACACATTTAAGACACTGTTAATGCTTCTGGATTCGCAGAAGTAATATTGTGGGTTTTTTTTTTTTTTTTTAAAGAGTGGCTTACAAAGTGGTTGTCCAGGTAGTCCAACAGTGGTGGTCTCCTGACCAAAGGGCCAAGAACCCAGTAGTTTAGTCCATGAGACTAGATGTCTCAGCAGTCCCAATAAGATGCTGGAATCCCAGAGAATTCTTAGAAAGCTCCTGGTCTTCAGTGTACTAAGGATACGGAAGCAGTCACACCAAGAGATTCCCTAAAGGATCTCCATCAAGGCATAGCCTTCCTTACCTCTACTGGAGAAGCAATCCAATTGCCTTTTGGAAGTCTAGATCAATCACCTATCCTAACACTGTTATTGTTTGTTTAGCCTGTTGGCAGCCAGGAAGAAGTCTTAAGTTTCCAGAAGCACTCCCACAAAACATGGCTACTGTGCCAACAGACTTGGTCATTGTAAGAGGAAGCAAAATTTTTCCTAGTGGGGTGCTCTCTAGGAGTGATGTTGAGTGGAACCATTTTGATTTCCACCCATTGATTCCTGGATCAGTGAATCGTGGTTATGGGAGAAATTGAACCATGTATTGGATGCTGATTCAAAGTATACATTGCCACTGGAGAAACCTCCATGGTACTGTCACCTGATTGACATTGTAACTGGGTCTTGCAAAAGCTATTCACCATTCTATCAAATCAGCTGCTTTAGGATGTAGGGGATATACTAAAACCAGTGAATTCCATGAACATCAGCCCACTGTTACATTTCTCTGGCTGTGAAGTGAGTTCCTTGATTAGAAGCAGTTCTGTGTGGAATACCATGATGGTGGTAAGATATTCTATAAGTCCATGGATGGTAGTTTTGGCAAACGCAACACATGCAGGAAAGGCAAACCCATAACCAGAGTAAGTATCTACTCTAGTAAGGACGAAAGCATTACCCTTTCTATGAAAGAACTGGTCCAGTGTTGTCAGACTGCCACCAAGTCTCTGTCTGGTCACCTGGGGAATGGTGCCATATCAGGGGCTCAGCATTGGTTCTGCTGCTGGAAGATCTGGCACTCAGCATCAGCTGTAGCCAGGTCAGCCTTGGTGAGTAGAAGTCTATGTTGTCAAGCCCATACATAATTTTCTTCTCTGCCAAATGGCTACTTTGTTCACAGGCCAAGTGAACAGTAGCAGATGACTGGGGAAAGAGGCTGATGTCTACAGAATCGGTCATCCTTTCTACGTCATTATTGGACTCCCTCTCTGCTGAAGTCACCTTTTGATGAGGATTTACATGGGACACAAGTATCTTCAAGTCTTTTTTCCCATTTAGAGAGATCCATGTGTAGACTTCTTCCCTGGTTGTCTTTCTCACTAATTTTTCAATCATGCTGTTTCCAAGTCCCTAACCATTCAGCCAATCCATTGGCTATAGCCCATTATTTAGAAAACAATCGTACACCTGGCCATTTCTCATTCAAGCAAAATGTACAACCATATGTACTGCTCCAGGTTCTCCTCACAATGATTTGTCTTCACTGGTATCTTTCATGATACCATGAAAGGGCTGTGATGCAGCAGCTTTCCATACCTGAGTGGTGCCTGCATAATGTGTAGAATCATCAGTAAATCAGGCTCTAAACTTTCCTTTCTCAGTCAGCTGATCTTTGGGAACACCTCATAAGGCCATAGGTTCATGCTTGAGCAGAAGGCATTTTAACAGGAGTAGAAACAATAGCATTTGGACAACTTCATGTATCTTGCTTGTGACCTCAGGACCTACTTGGACCTGATCACTCCCATTTCATAATAGATTGCTGCTATGCACATTCTACTTCATGGCTTGGTTGTCCGGATAATACTTAGCTTATGCTAGGTAGCTCAGATATCATGATAACTTAGTGGTCCATTCAGTATCAGGCCAAGAGAAGTCTCTTAATGGGAGAATAATTGTCTACAGATGACAGATTCTTGTTCCAAAATCCCAAAAGTCTCTTCTGTGATTCACCTAGAGGAGCCTACCAAAGGCTCCAAACTGCCACTGTCACCTTAATTACCATTGGGTCTACTGGATCATCTGGTCCAAATGGTAGGGTAGACTGCATATCAGCCTTGACCTGTTGAAGAGCCTTCTCTTATTCTAATCTCCACTCAGAGCTAGCAGCTTTTTGAGTTAGTTGGTATATGGGCTGGAATAACAAAACCAATTGAGGAATATGCTGCCTCCTGAATCCAGATAGGCCCACTAAGCTTTGTGCTTCTTTCTTGTTGGTGGGAAGGGCCAAGTAAATAACTTATCCTTTTCCTTAGAGGGAATATTTCTGCATACCAATAAGTCCCAAGTAATTTTTACCTCTTGCTCACTTGGATTAGTCAGCATGATGTCATTAATATAGTGGGTCAGTGTGATATTTGTGAAGAGATGCTCAATAGCCTTTCAAACTAAGTTATGACATAGGACTGGATAGTTGGTATACCCTAGAAGTAAAACTGTAAAGGTATACTCCTGACTCTGCCAGCTGAAAATAAATTGCTTCTGGTTGTGCTTATGGACAGGTACTAAGACAATGCAATTTGTTTGATCCACAGCTGAATACCATGTGCCAGGAGGTGTGTTAATCTATTTAAGGGTATCACATCTGGTATAGCAGCTGTAATTTGAGTTACTACTTGATTAAATTTGTGATAGTCAACTGTCATTCCCTGTGATCCATCTGTCTTCTACATTGGCTAGTTAGGAGAGTTAAAGGGAAATGTTTTGGAAACTACCATCTCTGCATCTTTGAAGTCCTTGATGGTGGCACTGATTCTTCCAGGGATGCAGTATTGTTTGTTCACTGTTTTCCCTGGTAGAGTCAATTCCAGTCTCTTCCATTTGTTCTTTCCAACCATAATAGTCCTCAGTCTGGAGGTCAGGGAATCAATGTGAGAAGAGATATACCAATTAAAAATTCTGGAACTGGGGAAACAACCATAGGATGAGTTTGGGGACTCGTTGGACCCACTGTAGATGGACTAAAGCCAAAATTCCATTAAGCACCTGAGACGCATAAGCCCCTTGTTTAACTGGAGAGCCACAGTACTGTTTGAGGTCCCTTGGAATCAGTGTCAGTTTAGAACCAGTATCTAGGAGACCCTGGAAAGTGTGATTGCTGTCCCCCCCCCCAGTACAGATATCCTTGTAAAAGGTCATAAGCCCCTTGAGAAAGGATAACAAAAAAACTTTCAAGTATTTTAGCAAAGTCCTCAGTGGGATCTGGCCTTCTCCTCATTCAAGGGCAGGTCTACAAACTAGCTCAAGTCTGGAAATTGGTTCATAGGCTGAGATTCCCTCTTGCTGCTATCCAGGATAGCCTTTCTTGTGTTTGTTTGAGAATTTTTCTGCTTATACATAATAGGCTTCTTATCTAATTCATTCCTGGAAACACCACAACTGATGAGCCAGTACAAAAAGGTACATAGGAGTGATGCCATCATAAAAGCCACGTTGTTTGTGCTGTCGATTATGTAAATATGTTCTCCTTGCCTTTGGCAATTCAGCTGCCACCTGGCCCCTGCTGTTCTGGGGGTCCAATTAAGCCCATCACATTTAACTTTTCTAATTGAGCATTAGTGTCTCCAACCCTAAGGTCTGGCATAAAGCTGTGACAAAGATTTTCAAAATTCCTTATTCACCCTCTTAAAATTTTCTGTCTTATAAAATTAGTGAAGGGACTGTCGTCTAGGCTTCCCATTGTGGAGGATTAGGTTTTATACAATGCACCTACTATTGCAATTTCTCTGACTCCTAAATCTCTTTGCCAATTCTAAGCCATGGGATACCAGGTGTCCCTAGTTTCTTTTCAGTGGCTCTCTTAAGGCAAGTGGTTCAGTCAACTAGTCAAGCTTCTGACATCTTTTTTAAACCATGAGAACTTCAGTATTAAATGTAGGACCTTCACTCACTGGGTCCATATGGATAAACTCAGCTTGATCCAGTTTTATGTTTCTTCCACCATTATTTCACAGCCTTAAAAATCCATTCCTATACATATTCTCCAGACTTCTATTTGAGTGAATTAACACTCTTTAGTGGTATAGCACACCTTCTTGTGAATTTCACCTCTAGGAACCTGGTTATAGTTTATAGACTCCTCTTGGTGGGCACTGAGGGACCTCAGTTGGCTTTCCTGATATTTCTCCTTAAGGGAAAATCACTGTTAGTTTGTAGACAGTGAAGGATAAGTTTTCTCAGGCAAAGGTAAGAAAAGGAATATTGCAAGGCATGGTGATGCATCCTCCAGTATGAACGGGGAGATTACTTCTTTGGGTGAGTTGAGCCCTTCAAAATACGAGGGTTCAGAGTCCTCTGCCTGGCTTCATTAGGGTCCTACATTTCTTCATTTCAAGTTCAGGAGGATCCCGCTCCTTACCAGTCAGTGCCTTTAAGTTCTAATGTTAGTGAAGGAAGTACTGTAGCCACAGGAGGGATGCACTTGCTAGCAGGAGTGAAGCAAGCAGGAAAAAAGCAAAAAGGTTTCTTCTTTCATGTCCTCTTATGTGTGGGCTGTCACCAGAAGATGTGGCCCAGATTTAGAGTGGCTCTTTCTACATCAAATGATCCTATCAAGGAAACGCTGTACAGGTGTGCCCAAGTTCTTGGGATTTAGATGATTCCAAATGTAGTCAATTTGACAACCAAGATTAGCCATCACTACCTAAGTTTCTGACTTAAACTGTCAAAAACACAGATTAGAGAAAAAGTACCTCCTTTAACAAGAGTGTTGGGAAAACTGGATTTCTACATGTGGATGAAAATAAGTCCAAATCTCTCACATTGCACAACAATAAATTCAGTATATCAGAACCTTAATGTAAGAACAAGGCGTTGGTAAAACATTTAAGTATATAGATGTAGACAAGAATTTTCTGAAAAGAGCTATGGCATAGGAAACAATACCAAGAAATTAATTGTACAACTGGAAAATATTTAAGTAACCCCTCCCTCCCTCTCTCCCTCCCTCCCTCCCTCCCTCCCTCCCTCCCCTCCCTCCCCCCTCCCCCAGATTTACTAAGTGTGTATCTGTGTGCATATGCTGCAGTGCCTTCAGAGACCAGAAGAGCAGTTGGATCCTCTGGAGCCGAAGTTACTGATGGTTTGTGAGCCATCATGTGGGTGTTGGGACTGTACTCAGGTCCTCTGAAACAGCAGCCAGTGCTCTTGACCATTGAAGCATCTCTCCAGCTCCTATTGCTTTTTTTGTTGTTATTGTTGCTTTATTCTTTGGGACAGAGCTTCTCTGTGTAGTCCTTGCTGTCTTGTAACTTACTATGTAGACCAGGCTGTCTTCAAACTCAAAGATCCACCTGCCTCTGCCTCCCAAATGCTAGGATTAAAGGCAGAAACTACCATGACTGGCTTCTATTTTTTTAAAAATATATTTAAAAATAAGATTATTATTTTTATTTTACGTGTATGGGTGTTTTGCCTACATGTCAGTGTCTGGTGCCTGCAGAGGCCAGAAGAAGGTGCCTGATTCCCTGGAACTGGAGTGGAAGGTTGTGAGCCACCATGTGGGTGATAGATATCAAACCCAGGTCCTCTGGAAGAGAGTCTAGTGCTCTTAACTATTGAGCCATCTTTCCATCCCCATGTTCTATAGTATTTTTTTTTAAACCAATTTAAAGAAACAGAGCAAAAGGAAAACTTGAAAGCATGTTTATTTTTTACTTTTTTCTGTGTTTATAGATGTAACTCATGAGTTTGGGGTTTATATTTATGTTTACTGTTAAATTGCTTATTAATAATATTGTAAGCAAAATAGCACACATAATTTTTTTGTATTAGTTGTGAATTGTATTTGTTTTAAGTAATTGGGAGTTAATAAAACAAATTTTTCCCCCCAGAAACAGCATTTAAATTTAAAGCCCTGAAGAAGGTCGCTCAGTTAGCAGTTATAAATAGCCTAGAAAAGGTAAGCTTCAGCTTCCTGGATATTCAGATTTCAGTTTTGGTTATGAATTTTGCTTTATTAATTTATACCTTGAGTATGCGAAAGTCAAGACTTGTGTGGTAATTACAATATTTTTATGAAGAGACTTTAGATTCTATGCTATTTAATATATTGGAAATATTGACTGCTTTCTTATAAAAGCGTATATTTTGTTACTCATAGGCCTTTTGGAACTGGGTAGAAAACTATCCAGATGAATTTACAAAGCTGTACCAAATTCCACAGACAGATATGGCTGGTAAGCAGAGTGACTGGGTGGTGAGGGGTTAACGTGTGCTTTTGTTAAGCTCTTAGAGGTAAACCATGCTGCTTTTCAGGTTACTTTGTTGTAAAAGTGGTTTTTCTATCTTCTGTTGTCAGCTGTCCCCAAATAGGAGTGACGGTTTTTCTCTCCTATTTCTGTATTATTTCCAGTCCTTTCCCCTTTGAGCAATAGGTAAGAAGTTTTAAATGAAGCTCTAGTCTTTCATGTTATGATTGAATATTGATGGCTCTCTCACAGCATGCGTGTGTGTTTTTTTAGACTTCATTTTATATTTAGGTAGGTATATCTGACAAGAAAATACTATTTTTACTTTTGAATAAGATTGGGGCGGGGGGAGATACCTGCATAGCAGAGAATAGAGACCTCTGGGGAGCTGGGGATTATTTTGAGAAGTTGTCAATCTTTTGTTCCTTCTGTAAGACCCTAATAGTATGACAAAATAAAAAGCCATCCTAAAATGTGGACTTTACTAGGATGGGTCAAGATAGCCCTTCTTACACTTTCTTTTAAAACTGTGTTCTTTGTTTTTTGTTTGTGTGTGTTTTTTATAACTCTGGATTTTAGTTTAGTGCCAAGGATTTTCTTATCTAATAAGGTAATTTAATGTGTCTGTTTTCACATAGAGTGTGCAGAAAAGCTGTTTGACTTGGTGGATGGTTTTGCTGAAAGCACCAAACGTAAAGCCGCAGTTTGGCCACTGCAAATTATTCTCCTCATTTTGTGTCCAGAAATAATTCAGGATATATCCAAGGATGTGGTTGATGAGAACAACATAAATAAGGTGAGGGCAGAATGAGTTTCTGACATTTCCTGATGGGAAGCAGTTGTTTCACTCAATGAGTACATTTTAGTTAGAGCCGTTCTGGGTCCAGGGGTTGTTGGACTTAGTAGAGATATGTTCACAGGTTATTTTATTTGATAAAAAGAATGAATAACATATTCATTGATTGGAAGGCTCTTAGCTCTGTTGGTTTTAATGCTGAGTAATATTATACCAGATAATTTTTGTTACTTAAACTTGTACTTTGCTTAATTCATCATTAAAATATATTTAGAAATTTATAATTTGAGTTTATATTTATGTGTATAAATTTGGATGCTCTGTTATTTACATAGCTAACAATGCATTTTCTATTGCTTCATGGAAATATATATTGAATTTTTTTCATTATGAAACATAACCTAACAATTTAATATCTGCCAAATTAATATAAATTTGGAAGTTTCAGTCTTTTTCTGTGGGCTAAAATAACCTGTTATGAATCATTAGTTTTTGGTGTTTCCAAGTTTTCCATTGACTTTTGCTTATTAACACTAAGTTAAAAATCAGGGATTAACTGGGTGGTGGTGCCACAACCTTTAGTCCCAGCACCTGGGAGCCAGAGACAAGAGGATCTCTCTGGAGTTCAAGACCAGACTGGTCTACAGAGTGAGTTCCAGGACAGCCAGGGCTGTTAAACAGAGAAACCCCCATCTTAAAAAAAAAAAAAAAATCAAGACAACAGCAACACACACTCACACACGTACACAAACATACACACACACAAAAAAAAAAAAAAAGAAAAAAAGAAAAAAAGAAAAAGAAAGAAGAGAAAGAAAGAAAGCACCCAGGGATCTGAGAGATGACTTTTGGTTAAGAGCACTTTCTGCTCTTCCAGGCAACCTTAGTTCAGTTTGCAGCATCCATAGTAGGCTAACAGACTCTTATAACTCTAGCTCCAAGGGATCTAACACCCTTTTCTGCCTTCTGTGGGCACGTGACATTCACATTTACAGTGAAATAAAAATAATAAAAGTAAATCTTAAAAAAGACTAATAAGGGCTAGCTCTGGCACTTCCCACCAAGGCTGACAACCTGAGTTGGATCTCAGATTCCACGTGGTAGAAGGAGATAATTGACTCTCACAAGTTGTCTTCTGACCTCCACACAAATGCCCTGGCACATTTCAACACATACACAAAATAAGTGTAAAAAAGAAAGAAAGTTCAAGGCTGGCCTTGAACTCAAGAGAGATCCTCTTGCCTCTGCCTCCCAAGTGCTGGGAGTAAAGGTGTGTGTAATTATGTCTGGTGTTCACCCTCAGTTTTTTTGTTTTGTTTTGTTTTGTTTTTGTTTTTGTTTTTCCCCCGAGACAGGATTTCTCTGTGTAGCTTTTGAGCCGGTGTGTGCATACATATGGTTGGCAAACATTTATGGTTGCTTGCTTATCACTCTGAGCCTTACTTCTTTGAGCCATGTTCTCACTAAACCTAGAACTGGCTGGTTTTCTGACTAATATTAGCCAGTCAGTAAGCCCAGCAGCTTTCTTGTCTCTGTCCCCATGGTGATTGACTGACAGGAATGGCCATGTTCATCTTTTAAAATGGTTCTGGGATCAAGACTCTGGGCCTTTTGCTTTCACAGCAATTGCTTCTACCATCTCTCCAGTCCCCCGTCCATCCCCCACTTGTAAATTTTGGTGACTTTTTAAAAATCAAATTTTGTTTTTGTTGGTTTTCTCCATTGCTATTGTATATTTTGTTAAATTGATCTGTGCTCCAATATTTATTATCCCTGCCAAGTGCTGCATCTGAGTTTAGCTTGCTCTTCCTTCTCTAGTCCTGTGAGTTACTGATTTGAGAACTTTCTTAGTTTTCATGGGTTTGTGTTTTTATTCAGCATTGCTTTTGTTCGATATGTTACACTATTTTACCTGAAGGCCTTTTTAATTTCTTTGTACTGATGACTTTTTTCTTTAATTCAATCTCTGCTTGTGACTTTGTTGTTTTTATGTATTTGTGAATTTTCTAGTTTTCCATTTGCTTCTGGTTTCAGATTTCTGTCCCCCTTTACCAGAAATGACCTGTAGTTTAATTTTAACCTCTTTCAACATATATATTGTTTATTGGCCTAACATGTGGTTCATTTTGGAAATATGTACCATATGCACTTAAGAATTTGTATTCTTCTGGTTTTGGCTAAGTTTAGCTTTTGAAATGTTAGATAGATTTGAAGATATATCTGGAGAGGAGGTGGAGGTCTAAGGTTTTCATTTAGAAGAAAAAACATTTGTAAGAAAAAATTTGTAAGTGATTGCAATCATAAAATTGTATTTTTTAGGTGCTAGAGAGATGACTCAGTGTTTTAAGATCACTTGCTGCTCTTCCAGAGTACCCAGATTTGTGTTCCAGCACCCATATTGGGTGGTTTACAACTACCTATAACTCAAGTTCTAGATGCATGACATATATACAAACAAACAGGCACATAAACATACACATGAAATAAAATGAATCATTTCAATGAGAGACTTTTGGTTTATTGTTATTTTTTGTTTTATTACAAAAAGTGTGTGCACACGTGTTTGTGTGTTCATTCCCACAGCAGAAGATCCTCTGGAACTGGAGTTATAGTTAGTTTGGAGCCACTCAGTGTGGGTGTTAGAAACGGAATTCTGGCTCTCTGGAAGAGTAGCAAGGTCTCTTAAGCATTCAACCATTGCTCTGGCCCTTGGTTTCTTTATTTTAATTTTTACTTTTTGTGTTGGTGCTACTTTTTAAAATTGAAATGTACAAGGACAAAGGTGATGCCATAGTCGGTGATGATCAGCTTATCCAGTTGGTTCAGACAGTCTTCTTCCTTTGGTTGATCAGGCCTGATTTCCTAGTGATCTTCCTAAGGCCTCTACACGCCATTTGTCCCTGTCCCTAACAGTTCAGGACACATCACAAAACCAGCACATAGGTGTCTGAACAACCTCAGTGGACATTGTTATCATCAGAGAGGTCTTCCTGCATGAACTGCCTTTTCATTAGCTGCCAAGTCCATCAAGACCCTGGTGCTGCCTCCATCCTTATCTAGGTCTGTGTAGGGCTCTGTGCCCTTATGAAACATCTTCTTCACAGCTGGCCTCATCTATAGCCTATGTTGAAGCTGGATTTTTTTTTTTATTATTATTATTATTATTATTATTATTATTATTATTATTATTTCTATAAATGAAATTTGGGACAATAGTATTTCCTTGGGTATATCCTTTAGAAGGCTGAAGGTTGAATATACTCTGGAGCAGTAGAAAAGAATGAAACAATTTGACATATCCCACAACGATGGCAGTCATATATTTAAGCCTCAAAGATAACATTAAAAGGGCGATATGATAAACCTACTCTAATGTTGAGTTCGAACGTATAGGAAAGAATGTTTCTTTTATCCCTGTAGATAGTCAACAGAGAAAGTAGAGAAAAGCATTTTGTATTTGTGTTTTAACTTGAGAAAGATTAAGTGATACCTTAAATATGAAATGAAAGCCAAATATAAAGCAATCTTTTTTAGTTTGAATTTTAGAGATTGATAGTTTGCTACTTTGTTAGATAAATCTACAATAGTGTAAACTAGATTCATTGTCTTCCTAAATTTAAATTCTGTAGAAGCTGTTTCTGGATAGTTTACGAAAAGCACTTGCCGGCCATGGAGGAAGCAGGCAGCTGACAGAGAGTGCTGCCATTGCTTGTGTCAAGTTATGTAAAGCAAGTACTTACATCAATTGGGAAGATAACTCTGTCATTTTCCTACTAGTTCAGTCCATGGTGGTTGATCTTAAGGTAATATGCTATTCTTTGCCTTCTATAGACATGAGGAAATTAAGTGCATAAACTTCTAGTATGAGTATTCTGCTAAAGATAATTGCTAACTCTAAATTTTGTGGTAACTTTGATAAGTTCAAAGGACCTGCTTTTGTTGTTACTGTGCTCATTAGTCTAGACTGAGAACATGAATGATATGCAACGGTTTTCTTAATATATACATACTTGGGTCTTAATGTAAAAATTTGGCTTGGGAAGAATCACATGTGGTATATTAAGTCTTATATGATATTGGCAAACTATAGTAACCAGTATTTTGTGCTTTTTCTGGCAACTAAAGTTTACAGTAATCAATGTGGATAATGCTGATTATGTGTACTTACCTTGTTAAAGAAATACTTCATGAGTATTTAAAGGCCACTGTTTTCTGTTGGGATTTTTATAGAACCTGCTTTTTAATCCAAGTAAACCATTCTCTAGAGGCAGTCAGCCTGCAGATGTGGACCTCATGATTGACTGTCTTGTCTCTTGCTTTCGGATAAGCCCTCACAACAACCAGCACTTTAAGGTAAGAAATTGTTTTGTACAACCATGTTTATTGATGTGGTTATCCTTATAAAATGCAGATACAATAAAGATGAATAGGTGTACTTTGTTAGTATTTCTTTTTTTAAGAAACAGATTTATTTATTTTTATTTTATGTATCTGGGTATTTTGCCTGCATGTATGTCTGTGCACCATGTATGTGTTTGATGCCTTCAGAGGTCAGAAAACGTATCATATCCCCTGCAACTAGAATTACAGACACTGGGCTGCCATGTGGCTCCTGGGAATTGAACCTAGGTCCTCTGTAAGAACAGCTAGTGCTTTTAACCCTTGAGATATCTCTCTCCTCTTAGTAGTATTTTTAAATATACTATATTGATGCTGATGTCAAGACCTTAAATTTATTTTATTGAAAATAATTTAACTTTCTGCTGTTCTTTTGTCTTTCTTGTGTTAATGAATATTCTTTCCTTTTTGCAGATCTGCCTGGCTCAAAATTCACCTTCTACATTTCACTATGTGCTGGTAAACTCACTCCACCGCATCATCACCAATGTAAGTCTAAAAGGTACTCGGTATTACTAAAAAATAATTGTTTTTCCTCTTTTGTTTTGGGTTATATTTTTTCTATTTTAAAGAAAGATGCTGTTTTTAACAAAGGTTCCAAACTTAAAACTTTATATAAAATAGAAAGCTCCTCTGGGTAGTTGGACCAGCATTTGATACTCAGCTGTAGTTTTTAGGTTCTCTCTGAGCTGGAGGCTTCTGTTGAGAGGGATGAAGTTAATAGAATCTTTTGCAAAGAATAAGCCTAAAAAAAATTTTCATTTAAAGTTCAAAACCTGTTGAGAGCAATGGCACTGAAAATATAATTTAGTGCTTTTATAACAAAGTATTTGATACATTCTGACCTACTATCTTACCATTTAAGTTCAAAGGAAGAATAATTACAGTGTAGCCTAGTATGGCATATTTACAAAATGGTGAAACCTTATGTGATTGTATCTTTTGAACCTCCTTAATTAGAATAAAACACTTAACATTTTAAAAGGTATATATATTCACAAGATACAAAAGCATATCAAGAAAAGTGAATTCATTAGAGAGGTTATTTGTGATATGAGCGTATGAGGTAAAAAGCCGACAGTAAAACCTTACTAGATTTTTAAAAATTCTATTTCTTTTTTGAACAGGTGTATTTGAATGTTCTCTGATTTTATTTTTTATAGTCCTACTTTTATCCATTGACAGATATGTTACACTTACGAGGAACTTACTTTGTTCCTGTCTTCCTCCCTTAAAGTCTTTGATCATTGATACCTTGGTCTATTTGTCCTATTCATAATTAAATTCCATTTCATGACTCTTGCAAATTAAAAATGACCCCCACTTCTTCCTTTCCCTTGGATATATTGAATTAAACCTAATATTTGATTCTTCTTCTTCTTCTTCTTCTTCTTCTTCTTCTTCTTCTTCTTCTTCTTCTTCTTCCTCCTCCTCCTCCTCCTCCTCCTCCTCCTCCTCCTCCTTCCTCTCTCTCCTTCCTTCTTCTTCTTCCTTCTTCTTCTTTTTGGTTTTTCCAGACAAGGTTTCTCTGTGTAGCTTTGGAGCCTATCCTGGCACTTGCTCTGGAGACCAGGCTGGCCTCGAACTCACAGAGATCCACCTGCCTCTACCTCCCTAGTGCTGGGATTAAAGGCGTGCGCCACCAATGCCCGGCTTTTGTTTTAAATATTCTTGTGGGGGAAAATAACTGCTGATAAAGTCACTTAGTGACAAATTCATTTTGTTTTGTGGAGAGCTAATAGCATTTTAAGACAATAGTTCTCTGTTTTCAGCCTGGCCTTATGCTTTGAAGGACATTTATCATTTTGGTGCTCAATTCTTGAATGGCAACTGTGCTGTGTCTCCTGCGTTATGAACAACTAAATGCATGGGGAGCAATACTAGCTTCAGTTGAATATCACTGACTTAAATTATAGGTAGACATTATATTAAATATAGTTATTTACATAGACGATAGTGTAAAATGAATCAGAGTGTATATATAATATGTTGACATGAAAAACTAAAAAACAAAAAAAACTGTACACTTGCCAGTGTAATTACTCAGACCATTGTCCTTCCAAGGGTTAGTTTTAAAGTTAAAAAAAAAAAAATCCCAAAAAGATGATTTCTCTATCCCATAAGCTTATGTGTAATTCAAAAATAAGTAACTGCTACCCACTTTGATTCAAAATATTGAAAATATTGCTCTTATTACCTGGATAACTTTATAGAAATGGTTAAAATTTAATAAATCCAAGTTATAGTCTTTGAATATTCTGTGACTAGTTACTTTAATTGTAAAATATTTTTGTCTATAATTGAATACATAGAGCACTTTCAAGCATGGACTTGGCACTGCTGTAAGTGGCTGAGCTGCTCCTTTCTGGGTTCCAAGCATGCCTGAGTCTTAGTCTCTGCATGCCTCAATGTGCCTGGTGAAAGTGTGTGCACTCTCTCTAAGGAGTGCTGCATGTGTGAAGGCAGAGTGTGTCTGCATCTGGGTACATTTGTGTTTATAAAGCTCCTATCATGACTAATCTTTAAATCCTATGCATCAGCAGACATTCAGTGGAATAGCCTGTAAACAATTCAAATAATGCTGGTGTCATTTTGTTTTCTTTAGACAAGATCTTACCATACAGTGTTAGATGGCCTGAAACTCACTCTGTAGACCAGGTTGGTCTCATACTCACCTAGAGCCACCTGCCTCTGCCTTACAGGTGCTGGGATTAAAAGATTGAGCCACCACAGTGGTCCTCCAAAATGACTTTCAGGTTATACTTTAGTTATCCTTATCCTTAGAGATTGTTGGCAAATTGTTGCTTATTAGAGTCCACTCTCCACCCAGATCCTTAGGCTAATAAATACTGAATCTAAAGTACTTTTAATTGTAAAGGACTATTTGAAATAGTTAATATGCAAATTTATACAATTAAGTATTATAGGATGTACCTGGAAATTTTTAGCAGGAAAATGTTTGTCTTCAAGTCATATGAATTGTTTTTTAGATTCATGAAGTCCAACTCTTTGTTTTGTTTTTGTTTTTGTTTTTTTTTAGAGACAGGGTTTCTCTGTGGCTTTGGAGGCTGTCCTGGAACTAGCTCTTGTAGACCAGGCTGGTCTCAAACTCACAGAGATCCACCTGCCTCTGCCTCCCCGAGTGCTGGGACTAAAGGCGTGCGCCACCACTGCCCGGCTTATGTATCCTTTTTTTTTTTTTTTTTTTAAAGATTTTATTTATCTATTATGTATACAACATTCTGCTTCCATATATATCTGCACAGCAGAAGAGGGCACCAGATCTCCTTTTAGATGGTTGTTAGCCACCATGTGGTTGCTGGGAATTGAACTCAGGACCTCTGGAAGAGCAGTCGGTGCTCTTAACCTCTGAGCCATCTCTCCAGCCCGTATCCTTTTTTTAAAAAAACAGTTTAGTTCAGCATGCCTCCTAAGCTTTCCTTTTCCATCTCTCTTAATCCAGTTGACAGTTTTTTAAATTATTGTGTTCCCTTAAAAGATAAAAGTTTCATTATTTTTTCTGGGTTTATGTAGAATTAGAAATGATGCTTGGAGTTTTCTTTTGCTTCTGTGAGATGTCATCATATGCCATTTATAAGTACTGTGTTTAGATCTAAAACATCCCAATTTTATTTATTTGTTTGTTTGTTTGTTTGTTTGTTTGTTTGTTTGCAGGGTTTCTTTGTGTAATAGCTTTAGCTGTCCTGGAACTAACTCTGTAGACCAGGCTGGCCTCAAACTCCAAAGATCTGCCTGCCTCTTCCTCCCAAGTGCTGGGATTCTTTTAGAAATTCTTAGTCTATTCACTATTTTAATTTTGTTGCAGTGTAAGTTTTTAGCAGTTTCTAAAATGGTATTTATATTGTCACTTTAAAAAAATGATGTTCATTAAGAAATAAGCTGTAGTTTTAAGGTTTATGCTATATAGTTATATACTCCATCTGCACAGGCTTATTTATTGTTTGTTTGTTTATTTGTTTGTTTTGAGACAGGGTTTCTCTGCGTATCCCTGGCTGTCCTGGAACTCACTCAGTAGGCCAGGCTGGCCTCAAACTCACAGAGATCCTCCTGTCTCTGCCTTCTGAGTTCTGGTATTAAAAGTGTGCACCACCCCTGCTGGGCTCCTGTATAGACTTTTTAAAGGCTAAATTGGTTGTGCAGTGGAAGTGAACATGTTACATCTGTGATAGTAGTTTACTATAGGTTTTTCCTTGTAGCAGTTTATTGTAGTTTGCTTATTAATACTTCATATTAGTGCAAGAAAATGTTAGCTAATTGAGAGGATTAAATGATACATTACTTTCTAAACTTACATCGGCTATTTCACAGGGAAGAGTCTATTAATATTTTGCCAAACAATTTTGAAAGAACATCTTGAGATCAAATTCAGTTGATTTGTAAATGAAATTTAAAAACAATGATAATTTAAGGGATCGTAAATATGTAGATGAAATATGTCAAGAGAAAAATACTGGATGAGATAAATACACAGAATATGACTAAAAAAAATACTTCATATTAACCATAACCAAGAGTTAGTTAAAGACATTTCCAGGATATTTAAAAATCATTCAAATAACCTCTTAGGAATGTATGTAATTCACTTATTTATTATGTACACAGTGTTCTGCCTGCATGAGAGAAGAGGGCACCAGATCTTATTACAAATGGTTGTAAACCACCATGTGGTTGCTGGGAATTGAACTCTGGACCTCTGGAATTACAGCCAGCGATCTTAACTTCTGAGCCATTTCTACAGTTCCCGATGTCTAATTTTTAGTGTCTATTTTATTTGAAAGTGTATACTTTGAAATAAATGGATTAATTCCTTATGAAAAAGGAAAATTATGAAATTATTAAATCTTAAGCCTGAAAGTTAATACATACTTATTATCATGGTATACTTTTACAGTTATCAAAAATGCTTACACAGTAAGCTGGTTGTGGTAGCTTAGCACTTCAGAGGCTAAGTCAGGAGAATAATAAGTTCTAGACTAGTTTGGACAACATACTGAATTCCAGCAAGATTCTGTGTCACAAAGCAAACAGATGAAAACAACAACTAAAATTGAAAACAGTACCCCCTCTCCCCAATAATTAGTATAGGTTGCTAAAAAAATGTCTGTCTATTTAGTTTAACAATTTCTGGTAAGATTTTATGCAGCATGTAGCAATAATTAGGACGTCAGTGTACTGTTTTTTTTTTTTTTGTTTGTTTGTTTTTTTTAATCATCATTTTGTTACTTTTACGGTGATTAAAAAAAAAAAAACAAAAAACAAAGCAACAAAAAAACAACCCATAGAATTGCATTTGCATTGATTGACGGGCAAACTGGTGCCCCAGAGTTGAGAAATGTAATGCTTAGTGTTTCCAGCTTTGTGAGACCTGAAGATAAGCCTTTGAGCATGTCCATGAAAGTATGATTATCTTGATTGTGTTAATTGAGGTAGAAAGACCCCTGTCCACTGTGTGGTGTCATTCCCTAGGCAGTGGATTAGAGAAAGAAGTTGGGCACTAGAATGCATGTTTATTAACATTGCTCTTTGTTCCTGTTTATGGATTGTGGATTTGATACAACCAGCTCTCTTGAGCTCCTGCTCTTATGACGTCCTTGCCACTATAACCTAGAATTGTGAGCTAAATAAACTGTTTTTCTTTTTTTACCCTTAATTTGCTTTCATATTTAATTACAACCACCTGAAAAAAGAAATGGAGACAGTAATCAATGTCAGTTTGTAGGACTTAGCTAAATTAAGTGATAGAAAAACAAACATGAATCTCATCATTTGTATTTTTAAATTAATTAGTGGGATATGCCTGTGCTTCATATGCATGTTTGGTACCTGCAGAGGCCAGAAGAGGGTGTTGGGTCCCCTGGAAACTGAGTTATAGACAGTTACAGATAGTTGTGAGCCACCATTTGGGTGTTGAGAATTGAATCAGGGTCTCCTATAAGAGCAGCAAGTGTTGTTAACTGCCAAACTAATTTTTATGATTCCTATTTTATTTATTTCTTGAGATGAAGTCTTGCTGTGTTGCCCAGTCTATCCTTAGCTTCCTCCTGCCTTAGCCTCCCTTGTGTTAGGATTACAGGTATGCACTACTGTGCCTGCCTCAGTTTTGTTTTTAGGTTTCTTTTAAATAGAAATGGAAACTCAACAATAATTTTATGTGTTATGAATGAGAACTTAAATGTTAAGATTAGCTTGATTTTGAATAAAAAATAATTTATGGGTAGGTTGTGTGAAGCTGTTAAGTTACCTATATTTACTATGTGAATATGTAATTATTCTATCATATTTTTAGCCAGAGTATTACAAATTGACAATTCGTATTTTAAGCCTATTGTTTTCATGTATAAGCTATATAAGTAATGAAAGTTTATCTGATCAATTTTCTATAAACTAATAATAAACTTTAGTGAATTTTCACAATTAGCATTTTTTGAACCATTTAAACATAAAAACATATCAATTAAATTTAAAGTAAAGGTCATTAAAAATACACTTTTAATTAAAACAGGTGTTATAAACCAGCTCGGTAGGCTAAACAGAAATAGGAAAATATCTATATAAAATAATTATTTTAGAAGTCCTTAGCTTTATCTATGGATGTATCTGAGTGGTAGACCACCTGCTTTAAAGGTCTGGCTTTAATCTGTAGCATTGTAAAAATAAAAGTACTTAGGCAGAATCAGCTGTCTTTGTTTATGGTGACCATTTAGTCTTCCATGTATTGTGTCATCTGCTTATCAACTTAAAGATTATTGGTTTACTAATGGCTTTATTTCATTTACTAATTTCATGTTGATTATCGTTGTTTGTAAGCATTTAACTAATGGTTTACATAGTCTTTCAACGTTGTGTTGAACTACTAATCTCATGGAAAATTGTGATTTTTTTTCTTTTTTTCAACTGGCAAAATATATATAATATATGCATGTGTTTCTGAAATGTGTTGAATACTAAAGAAAAAAAAAGACAAAGATTGGCTAAAGAATTTTCCAAATATTTTGGTTTTAAATTCAGTATGACATTATTGGAAAAGGACAGCCTCATTTACACATGCTCATTATTATATTTTAAAATATAGTAAGTCTGGTTAGTGTTTGACTTAAAGATGTCATTTGAAGACTTTGAAAATCAAACTGTGTGTTTGCATGTTCTTAGAAAGTTTCTCACAAAAGAATAAAAGCTAGAGCTGCAGTGGTAAAAGAGTAGACCACTTATGTGATTTTTGTATTCTATATTCTCTCATTTTTTTTCTAGTCTGCATTGGATTGGTGGCCTAAGATTGATGCTGTTTATTGTCACTCAGTTGAACTTCGAAATATGTTCGGTGAAACACTTCATAAAGCAGTGCAGGGCTGTGGAGCGCACCCAGCAATACGAATGGCACCAGTAAGAAACCATGAGTTTTGAATTCTACCTGTCTGCTGCATTTTCAGTATCTTCATCTCGTTCCTGGTGACTCGAGTTTAGAGGGTTGTCTGGGTCTTTCCTTTTCCGTGGAGGTTGTGTATGGTGCATTGCCGTGCTACTGCTGCCTGGTTAACAAGAAAATTTCCAGAAACTGCTATAGTATCTTAGTGGATGTCACTTTTCTTTGTTTTCAGTTTAACTTTTTCTTACTCAGGTGTTTGATTTGCTTCTTACTTTCAAGGATGAGCAATGGAACCAGACCCCTGGGTTAGATTGAATGTCCTGATGCTGAATAGTACACAGAAAATTAGAAATGGACTAAAACATTTTCTACTTAAAGATATATACATCTTAGTAAATACAATTATTTACAAAAATTTGAGCAAATACTGATAGGTACTTTGACATTGATGTTTATTTAAACCTGACAAAGGCACACCTGGAAATTGTGTTCCAAGAGGTTGGTTAATATAGAATTTAAAGCTCATAGAAAGTGAGTTTCCACAGCTAATGAAAGCATTGTGTACGTGATTTCTGTCTGTATGTAGGAAGAGCATTTACATGGCAACTCTTGACATTGATTGGTGGTGCTTTGTCTTCTGCTTATTTTCTATTCTTATTGGCTGCTGTCGCTCACATGGTCAGATGCCAACCAGTCACTGTTTTGCATGGCAGTGGGCTTCTGTGGCTGTAAGTATATATGATCCCTTGTAACTACCTCAGAAAAGTCCATCATTTCTTTGACTTTTCTGTGTATAGTTACCATTGTAGTCACATCATATCATTTCAGAAGAAAATGTAGCATGTCTTCACCTATTGGTTTTATCTGATAAACTATCCATCTCTCACTTTAAACAGTTTCCTTCCTGGCATGCTTCTCTTCCCAAGTTCCTATGGTCAGTATACAAAATATACAAAATACTTTGTTTCATACAGTTATGTTCACTCCTTTCCAGTTGTCAGTAGTAGTTTTTGAGGATTTAAAAAATATGCCAGATATTCAAACGAAAAAGTTTTCTATTAAAGGAGCTTTGTCATTATTTATCCTAAAATGAACAGCTGAAGGGGCAAGTCATTTTTTTTTAATTGTTTTGATTTTTTTTTTTTTTTTTTTGTTATTTTCCTTCAGTGCTAGAGATCAATCCCAGGTCCACCATAAATGCCAGACATGTACCGTACTATACCCCCTGCCCCAATGGCATTTTATTAAATAAGAATTAATATGCAAGCTTATTTCAGTTGAATTTTTGTGATGGCAAATACACAGTACCTGTTTTGTTTTGTTTTGTTTTGTTTGTTTGAGATAGGGTTTCTCTGTGGAGCTTTGGAGCCTGACCTGGAACTCACTCTGTATACCAGGCTGGCCTCAAATTCACAGAGATCCACCTGCCTCTGCCTCCCAAGTGCTGGGATTAAAGGCGTGCACTACCACCGTCCAGCTCACAGTATCTTTTTAATTAAAAAATCTGTTGCAGGTATATATGTTAGTGGTAACATATAATAGCTATGTAAATATTATTTAACTAGACATTATTTTCTTTAAGTTTTGGTAATTCCTTAATTCACTCCCCCACCCCTCTGTTTTTGCATTAGGAGAGCATACTAACAGTCAAAACCAGGGCCTTTACTATGTACCACAGTAGCATTGAGCTGTATCTCCAAACCCAGATTACTATGTGCTAGGATATAGCTCAGTGGTAAAGTGCTTACCTAATATGCGTTGGCCCTTATGATCAATTTTCAGCATGGCAAAAAAAAAAAGACTTTGTGTTTATTACCTAAGTTTATTATACTCCTTATGCTGGTAAGAGATCTAATAGGAATTGGTGAAAGAACCTTATTTGTTTCTTGTTTTATATCCAACTTAACACCTCTGCCATTTAATTTTATGCATGAATACTGAAACAAAACAATGAACCTCATTTATTCTTTTGAGCAGCCACAGATTTGGTTATTAGTCTGATATATTTTATATTTAGAAGTTGCTTGGATTTGGTTGTTTGCTTATGCTATGATTCCTACAGTATGCTGTGATCACTTAAAGTTGTAATTATAGAGTATTTCTTGTGGTTCAAGGACATCTATGATAGGAATTTGTTTTATTCATATTTTTTTATTATTTTTGGAAATATCGATATATATATTTAATTTTCAGAATAATTTTTAAGCTTTTTTTCCCTTTGGGATACAGGCCATGTAGCTTTGGCTGACTTTGAACTCACTGGCTTCCTGCTTCCACCTTCCCAGTGTTTTATAAGATTCATTTTTATTATTTTTAATTACATGGGTATATGTGTATGTATATGCACATGATTGTAGGTGCCCATGGAGGCCAGAGGCATCAGAGCTGGAGTTACAGGTAGTTGTGAGTCCCCTGACATGAGTGCAGGGAACTGAACTTGGGTCCTCTGGTAAAGGAGTATACATTCAACCACTGAGCCGTCTCTCAAGCTCTTCCCAATGTTTTAAAGCTTAATATATTCCTATGTATAGAATTTTGAATGTGTGCTTGTAATAACTTTTGTTTATTTTATTTATTTGTTTTTCGAGTCAGAGTTTCTCTGTGTAGCATTGGGAGTCCTGGAGCTCACTCTGTAGACCAGGCTGGGCTCAGAATCACAGAGATCCACCTGCCTCTGCCTCCCATTTACTAGGATTAAAGGCATGTGCCTCCACTGCCCAGCCATAATTAATATTTTCATCAAGAAAATGGAATATTAATGTGACTCAATTATATAGAGTAAGGATATTTTAGAGTTTGGGGAAATCCTTAAGGGTAAGCAGCACCCCTCTTTGTGCTTGTGTTTGGACAGGTGGCAGATATGCCTGGTGCTGATGCATATGGTTTCTCCTTGTTTGCCTTGCTTCAAATGGTTTGGAGACTTAGGAATCTGAGCCTTCACTTTGCTGCACAAGCAGCAATCCAGAAGTTTTGTGTGTGGCTGGGCATGATGGAACATACGTTTAATCCCAGCTCTTGGGTGGCGTAGGCTGGACAGGTTTTCTCTGTATTGCTTTGGAGCCTGTCCTGGAACTCGCTCTGTAGACCAGGATGGTCTGGAACTCACAGAGATCCATCTGCCTCTGCCTCTTCTACTTCCTCTGCCTCTGCCTCCTGAGTGCTGGGATTAAAGGTGTGCACCACCAATGTCCAGCTGTAAACATTTTTTTTTTTAAATAGAAAAAAAAACCGGAAAAAAAAAAAAAACGAAAAAAACCCTGCTTGGCCCTTTTTTTCTTCAACAAGATAAAAATATGTTGTACTTCTAGCCGTCATAGTTCCTCTTTTTGACTCTTCTGTGGAGTAGCCCTGAAGATGTTTTGACTAAATTTAACTAGTTCCCGAAGAGCTTTTATTATATTATAGCTTGTGTTGGATGGGATTTTATTGTTTCAGCTCATTGAAAGTGTTTCATTTGATTTGTTTTGATAACTAAGCAAATTAAGGCCTAATATTGTTAAAGGAATTAAAATGTCACATGGCTAGTGAATGGTCAGGCAGAGTTAGTTTTGAGATCCATTCTAGTCCCTGCTGAGTTCATTAGTTGTTCTACCTCAATAGCAAATTAGCTTGATGGATAATGAAGCTTTTGCTTCGTCAACACAGGCTCTTAAGCTCCTGGATCAGTGCCAGGCACACAGTGGGTATGTAGTATGTGTTTTTGAATTAATTAATTAATTTTTTAAGATTTAGTTGATGTTGGCATAGCTGTTTCTTACTATGTCTGTAAGTCAGTCTCATATTCTTAAATTAGCAGGTAGTTTTTGGTTCCTAATTAATTGCCTGAATCTCTGGCTCAGGAATTTCTTGCCTGTCCTAGCTGACTGTATTTCTCCCAAGCACATATGTAGATGTATCAATTTAGATCCTAAAATGTGTTTGGTTTTTGTTTGTTTGATTGTTTGTTTTTTACATTTCTACTTAAGAGACAGTTTGTTTCTTAAGCAGCCAATTTTTCCGGATTTTATGTAATCCACTAATGTCCATTAAATTAAAAGACATATTCGAAATTTCTCAAGGCTTAGATTTCCTTCTAGTCAGTTATACTGTAGAACAAAAATCTACATGTTAGTACTTGTCATTAAGCTAAAAATTATTTAAAAACATGATTATTAAATCAGAGGAAAATTTTCTAATGCCTGATTGTCCTCTGATTGTGTGGTTCCTGTGCAGTGGCAACATCACAATGAATTATATCAGTAAATTTGTTCAGTGTAGATTTCTACTTGATTCAGCTTAGACTTTGAATTCAAGTTAGACTTTGAAACACACACACACACACACACACACACACACACACACACACACACACACACACCACGCACACACACTCACAAACTCCCTACCTACCTACCTACCTACCTACCTACCTACCTATGATTTAACAAGAGCAAACACTACATAGAACTTACTAAATACATCTGATAATCATTTGCCTTAGTGTTGGGGAGTTTGAGTATTTTACTTCTTAAACACTTGTAAATTGACATGTTTACGTCATGGAATGTCTCATCTCCAATTGTTAACTGAAAGAAAACAGCCTGTCTGCATAGATAGATGTTTGTCATGGTCAAATAAAGGCTGCACAGTCTGCTTTCTCTTTATCTATATGTCCTCACTGCAGGCACTCAGGACCCTGTATCTGAATGTGCTCACTGCAGGTACCAGGTTGAATACAGATTCTTTTTGTGGTGTTAAAGGAAAAAAGGAAATCTTTTATAAGACTAGAGAGAAAATAGAGTAGAGTAACATTGAATCCAGAAGGTAATTTTTGGAACATTTTAAAAAATTTTATTTTTAAAAGTTTTTATGTGCATTGGTATTTTGCCTGCAGGTATGTCTGTGTGAGGGTGCCATATCTTGGAGTTACAGACAGTTGTGAGCTTCCATGTGTGTGCTGGGATGTGAGCCTGGTCCTCTGGAAGAGCAGTCAGTGCCCTAAATTGCTAAGCTCCTGGATTTTTTTTTTTTTTTATTGATTGACATCCATAAGTAATTATTTAACTGTCCATAGTATCTTTTTAATTGAACTACATTGTCACCAACGAGATGCATTCTATAACTTGAAAGAAGAAATGCCATCAAGACAAAAAAGTAAATTCATAACCGAAGCTATAAATACAGAGGTTGCCTACAGGGAATGTTTCATCAGTTCCTAAGAGCATACTTTTACTTCTGTCTGAAAGTAGACGTTTATCTCCCTTTGTGCAGTATCCTGGGATTCACAGTAGTTTTTCATTTCTTTGACTACAGCCAAGAAGTGGTGCATCTTAAAACTGATAATGTTTAACTGGAGAGAGAGAGAGAGAGAGAGAGAGAGAGAGAGAGAGAGAGAGAGAGAGAGAGAGAGAGAGTGTGTGTGTGTGTGTGTGTGATGTGTTGCTAATTTGAGTTCCCCAGTGTGTATATGTGTATAAGACACAAACCCAATATTTTTCCGTTTACATTTTCATATTTTGAAAGCTAGCTTTTTTTCTTTTACCCAGAAGCCAACATGATGATATTCCTTTAGTGCTTTAGATTTTCATTAAAGCTTATTGTAATATATATAAGAATAATGTAAATGGTATAAACGCTTTTTTAAAAATGCATTGTTAAATTTATGCTTATCAGCTTATGTTTCTACTAGTATCCATTTACTGATATGGAAATGGGATGTCTGTTTTCAAAGCTTTTTAAATAATTTCTTCTATAAACTATAGCTATTATTCTGATCTGATTCTCACTAAGGTGCTGTCATGTTTTTGTTTTGTTACTAGAGTCTTACATTTAAAGAAAAGGTAACAAGCCTTAAATTTAAGGAAAAGCCTACAGATCTGGAAACAAGGAGCTATAAGTATCTTCTTTTGTCCATGGTGAAACTAATTCATGCAGACCCAAAGCTTTTGCTTTGTGTAAGTATTTTAATGAAATGCTTTCAAATTATTCCACTAATTTAGTTGAATTGAAAGGACAAAATTCTTTCTAATCATGAGTAACAAGCTCTAAGGCAGTGCCAAGAAAACTATTTCCAGAGAATTCTAATATTTCTAACCTTTCCCTTATCATTGAACGGACTTTAGTGGCATTACTTCCCCTTGTGTTTTAGATCATGCATTATAATCAGGCATATTCCTGGGGTCAAGTGGAACAACAACTATAAAATCAGTGTGCTCTGCATCTACACTACTCATTACTTTTTTTTATTACTAAGCAAGTCAGTTTTTATAGCTAGCTCCCTATGTTCCTTCATCAGCCTTCTATTACCTGTATTAAAAGAGAAAGTAAAAATGAGAGTGGTTATTCAATTACTGCCATAACTCTTGCTTTTTATAGCCTCAGATGATATTAGGTTCTTGAGAACATTGCTCTGGTACACAGAATAAGTAAGGAATAATGGAAATACTGTAACCAAGTGATAGTTACCTGAAAGGATTAAATGCATGGGCTCTGGAGAAAAGCTAGCAGGTGATTTACTTAATCTTTTTTTTCATCTGAAATAGTAGTTAATAGTAGAGCCTACTGCAGAGAGATCCTTAAGAAGAGGGAAATAGTATGTGGAAGGCTTTTAGGAACAATTCCTGGCATATAAGAAGTGATAAGATTGGTTGCTGCTACTGTTAATAAGAGGCAGCATAATAATTAACCTTATTAATGTCCAAAACGAACAAATTGAATTGTTCATAGGATGACATGTTTAACTTTTTTGGGTCTTCCTAATGCTTGGAGAGCACTGTCAAGTAACATTTCTTATTGTTGTACTCAGCGCCAGGCTTTTTGTATGAAACACAAGTTTGTGTATATACATGTGCACAAGTGCATGCATGTGTTTTGTTTGACCTTTGAGACAAAGTTTTGCTGTATATCCTGGATTGGCCTTAAACTAGACATCCCTGTTGGTGATACAGAACTTATCATTATGCCTCCACTCCAGAATTTTAAAAATACTTGCACATCAGCAATTTTTCTGATAATGAGAGATAGTAGAGACAGACAGGGTGAAGTCCCCAAAGGATCAGTTACCCCAAAAGAAAATCTATGAGCATTTTGGAAAGCCCACCCAAATTTTGAGATTCTAGTAGAATATAAAATTAGATTCTTGGCCTGGACAAATTCCATAAAATTTGTCAGTAGACTCTGAAATAATAACACTTTTTTCTCTTCGTTTTTCTGGTGTGTGGCATGAGTTACATCTCAGTATGAATGCCACATAATACTAGGGTTACTCTTTTTACATGGATGTAATTTATGTTCAACAATAAACCAAAGTCACCAGTGTTTTCCATGTTAAGAAGGTTATTGTTTGAAGGACAAGGGTTGAATTGTTTGAAGTGAAAGAGTTTAAGTAAAATTTTCTATTTTCCAAGAATTATAGAAATCCTTTTTGTTTTCTTTGATGATATTGAGGATTGAACCAGAGTCTAGTAGTCTTATAATACAGACAAATGTTCTATCACTGGCCTGCCCTTGCCCTTTGTTGGGCTTCTGTTTTCTTTTGGTGGTCAGTGAGTGGGTGGGGCTTTGTTTGATATGCAACTGTCACTACCTCTAACAGCAGTCTAGTTCCATGGAAATGGCTTCCTTTGCTGCCATCTAGTGGAAAAGTAACTCTCCAGTAACGGTAACAAAATAGAATATTTACTTATAAACTCTAAACCTTTATTAATAGGAGAAAAGTAAACATGGTCTCAAACATTGTATTTTTAAAAGTAATATGATTCTGTCTTCTGTTTTTACCATCTTTGTCCTGGTTTGTGTTGTTCCATATTTTCCAGCTTCCTGATTACCTTCATTTCTTACATCCAGCACACTTTTCAGGCAGATCACTTCTGGGCATTCAGCACTCTGCTGCTTTGATGTCCACCTGTACACATGTGCAATATACATAGAAAGACACACCTAAATAAATAAGTAAATTTAATAAGAAATAAAATTTGCTTTTCTCTTGCAGAATCCAAGAAAACAGGGCCCTGAAACTCAAGGCAGTACAGCAGAATTAATCACAGGGCTTGTCCAACTGGTCCCTCAGTCACACATGCCAGAGATTGCTCAGGAAGCAATGGAGGTAAGGGGAAGTTTATTCTAGGGTCTTGAAAGGAAGATTGTAACTGTCTCCATTCTTCTTTTTCTGGGTACTTTGTTTTTCAAACTCTTGTGCTTTTCTTTTTAAAAATATATTGAACAAATTTTTAAAGTGTGTGTGTGGGTGTGATGTCTACAGGAGCCAAAAAAAAAAAGTGTCGGAATTCCTGGAGCTGGGGTTACAGGCCATGTGATGTGGGTACTGGAACCTGCACTTGGGTCCTCTGCACGACCCTTGAACACAATATCTGAGCCCCTGATCCATATCTCTAGTCCCTCTATGTACTTTTTTTTTTTTTTTGATGTTCTTTGGTATATAGTTTCAATGAGTGATAAATGGATGTCTGTTCTTGAAGTGACATGTTTGTGTCCTTATGTTTTATAAGGTCTGTGGAAGGGGGGTCTATTTATTCACTTTATATTATATTATATTATAGGTAGCAACAAAACAATATACTAATTATTCTTTAAGACTATTTTTTTGTGTATGGATATTTTGTGTGGATGTATATATGTGTACTGTGCATTGCCTGAGGATGCCAGAAGAGGGTGGTGGTTTTGTTTATTTGGGTTTTTCTTTTGTTTTTGTTTTTAAATTGTGTGTGCATGTGGAGGTCCGAAAAAACTGAAGTTTCTGCCTTGGATGGCAAGTACGTTTACCAGCGGTAGCCATCTCACCAGCTCCTACAATTTCTTTTACATTTGTTTGTTTTTGAGACAAGATTTTACAGTGTTTTTCTGTTTGGTCTCTAAATTCTGAAGCAATCCTCCTTCAGTCCTTGAACTTGCTGAAATCATACTTGTGTGTCACATACCATGCTATATTTGGATTGCATTGTGTAAAATATTTTGGAAGTTTATCGTTTCTTTATTCCTTAAATTTATTATTGTGTCTATGCATGATGAGGGTAGGGTGTGTTTATACTTGCAGAGGCACATGTCTGGAAGTTGGGACAACCTTGTGGGGTTGGTCTTCTCCTTTCACCTTTACCTGGTTCCAGGGATTGAAATGAGATTTCAGGCTCATGTAACAAGTACCTTTACCTGATGAGCTACCGGTAATTGATGATGGACATTCTAAGTTTTCTCTGTTTGAGGATTACTGTTAATGCTGTTAAAGTTACTGTATCATTTTTTATTTACATTAGCAGTGTGTTAGTGTTTTGGTATTTTTCTATCCTTGTTGACACTTGTATTATCTGTTTTTAAATTATAGCCAGCCTACTGTGTTAACAAAGTTGACCTTTTAGAAAATTGTATTTATTGCTGGGCTTGATATCTCATGCCTTTAATCCTATCACTCAGGATGCAGAGGCAGGTGGATCTCTGAGATTGAGGCCAGTGTGGTCTACAGAATGAGTTCTGGCACAGCCAAAGCTACACAGACAAACTCCATCTCAAAACAACAGCAACAAAATTACATTTACTTATTTATTATGTGGGGCTGTGTACATACCACAACATACATGTGGAGGTCAGAGAATAATTTGCAGGAATTGGTTCTCTTTCCGCCATTATGTCCCAGTGATTGAATTCAGATTGTCAGGCTTGGCAGCTAGTGCAAGTTACTTTCATACTGATAACCTAAAAGTACATCTTTAATCTAAATAAAGTTTATTGATACATAATTTACATATAGTAAGTAATTTAAGACTTACAATATCTCTATTCACTCCAGAAAGTTCCCTTTCTGCAGTTAGTATGCCTACCTTTGTTGTCCCCATGTACTGGTTTGATTCTGTCAGTCTAGGTTAGTTCTGCAAGTCTGTGGTTCATGAATAGAATTCATCAAATGTGATCTTACTTTGCCTCCCTCCATTAAATTAGGAAGTAATTTTTATTATTTTTTGTATTCTTATGTATATGTTAGTTCCTTTTTCCTGATTGTTAATGAATATTGGATTAATTCATTGATGGGCTCATTGATAGACAGCATCCATTACTGAGCATTCGCATTCCTTTGCAGTCCCTATCCTGTTTCACCCCTTGTCTGCCCCTTGCCTCATTTATAATTATTGATTTGCTTTATTACTGTAGATTAGTTTGCATTTTATATTAGTGGAAAAAAAGCTCTTATTTGTAGTTCAGTGTAATTGCCGTGTAATTGTGTTAGTAGGTGATTTTATTTTAAAGCGCATCCTATTTTATTCTGTCTAGTGTCACATTATATGAATATAGTATAATTTGTTTACCCATTTATCTGCTGGTGAGCATTTGTATTTTATTTATTTATTTATTTATTTTGGCTGTTTAGAAATAGAGCTGGGTGTGGTGGTTTACACCTTCAATCTTAGCATTCAGGAAGCGCAGAGGCAGGCAGATGTCTGTGAGCTTGTGACAAACCTGGTCTTCATGGTCAGTTCCAGGCTACTAAGTGCTACAGAGGAAGACCTTGTCACCAAAATGATGAGGATGATGCAAAAGATAAAAAAATTGATAGGTTTTAGGTTCACTTGTATATGAATCTAAGATATGAGCAGATTTTTCATTATTCTTAAGTAAGTTCCAACCAATGCAAAAAGCAAACATACAAACAAAACAAAAGCAAAAAGAAAGCCTGCTTTATACAGATATTTCCATGACAGTCAGAATTACATAGGAAGACCTTATCTAAAAGTAAAATAAAATGAGTTACTGATGAATGCAAAAATTGGATGAATCTCATAGACATGATATTGAATGAAAATAACCAAATACAAAGAGCATACTTTACATAAAGCCTAAAAATAAGCAAAACAATCTGGCAATGGCATATTAAAAACAGTAACTGGGAGCTGAGTTCTGAAGGCCTTCCTGGTGTTGGCAGAGTTGAGGAGGTAATGGTGGGAAACATCAAAACCCCCTGAGCTCTCTCTCCAGATTACCTCCTGTGCTATATCCCTTGTGCTTCAGGTAGGAATGTTTGAAATGTTTACCTACAACACTTGTGCATTCCTTGTAAATGTATTTGCCATGTGTGCGTGCGTGTGCATGTGCGTGTGCGTGTGCGTGTGTGTCTGTGTGTGTGTGTGTGTGTGTGTGTGTGTGTGTGTGTGACTATTCATCCTAGAAACTTGTATATTTCTTGTATTCTTTTTGGAGGATCTCTTCAAATATTTTGGTTGTTTTCACCTAGATAATTAATTCTTACTTTTTTCTTATGTATATTATGTATAATTCAAGATAAAAATTCATGTATATTTCTCTTTAAATAGAGCATTCAGGAGGACTGAATAAGAGAATGAATTAATATTTAACAGTGGTATTTCAACTTGGCATGCTATGAAACACCCATTAAAACCTATTGGTTTATTTGAAAATATTGATGAAATATTAGATGAGTGTAATGTATTTGCAGCTTTGTTGAAGTAGTCTGTGTAGCAATATTTTCATCAACAATGAACTGCATATATTAAGGTGTTTCCTAACAAATTATATCATCTAATCACCCCATAGCCATCTTAGTTTGTGTCAGTATGCTCTGCAATATTGGCACTATGCCAGATTCACCTTTGAGGCATTTCTCAAGGTCTCTCTCTGTCAAGTGACACATAGCAGTATGGAAAATGAAAACAGGAGGACACGCCAGGTGATGGTGGCACATGCCTTTAATCCCAGCACTTGGGAGGCAGGCAGATTGCTGTGAGTTTGAGACCAGCCTGGTCTACAAGAGCTAGTTCCAGGACAGCCTCGAAAGCCACAGAGAAAACCTGTCTTGAAAAACCAAAAACCAACAAACAAACAAAAAACCCACAGGAAGACATGAAGAGGAATATATAATCTCATTTAAATGCAAATGCAAAATGCCCAATAAATTTTTGTTCTAGTAACCATAATAATAAAAAATTTTTATTAAGTTTGTCTCCTAAAACACCCTTAGATACCTAAATCCTACTCAAGCTCAAACCATTTGTAAATGACACACATGAAGTTGGGATTCAGGTCTAAATTCTGACAAATGCTCTTTATACTATACTACATCACTGCCTTCTCCCCTTCACTGTTTGCATAACTTGAAGTCCTTCAAAAACATAGATGTTTGTTGGCAGCTTAACATCCTCTAAAAAGAAAATCTTAGTATGCCTTATTTTCTTTCCATATAAAAAACTTTCCCCACCTTCCTATAGTAGAGAGCTAGAACCCCTGAAGCAATAGAGCCCAAAAGATGGCTCCTCATTGCTTTTTATCTTTCTGTCTTGTTTCACATATTTGTTTGTAAAATTTAAATAGCATAAAAGAGAGTGAGTGCTTTAATTTCCCAATCAAATCTGTGCCACTGTATGGCACAGAAAACCCTTAGGTGCCAGAAAATTGTACCAAGAGTTTGTACAATAATGGTAAAATCGAATTTTAATTTGTGCTATTTTTAAGTGGAAATCATAAATCACTTATTTTTGCAAATAACATTTCATTGATGTTTTAGTAAAATGGGCATAAAGCAACCATATATATGTTGACCACAAAATAGGACTTGCTAGGGAAAATTGTAAAGTTGGAGTTTAGGTTGAGCAGGTTTGAAGGAAAAGTCTTTGCTTTCATAACATTTGATGGTTTTAATTTACAAAATAGCATATTTATTTGGTAGTCACTTATTAAAATGAGTCATTTAACTCCTATTCATACTCATGAAATGCTTCAGAATAAACTATTACTAGGTACAATGTTTGCTTTGGTTGGTCCTCTATTAATTTTAGAAAAAACTTTTCTGACCAAAAAGTGTGTGACAATCAAATTAATTTCTGCTGTGTTTCATTGTGTTTGTAATTTTGCTGTGTGTGTTAATTTCAGGGGAGAATAGTCATGTTTATGTGTTTTGTGTATATAGATATATATTTCTGATTTCATTCAAACTGTTGTGTGTATGCCAGTTAAGAATGAAAGTGATGGGACAAAGGCAGTTAGCTCTGGGTTTTGATGCTCTAGAGAATTGGTTCTCCAGATCCACCCTCAGAAAGTTTGTGTTCCCTGAATCTCAAGGCTACAGTTACACAGCCTATTGTGTTAGCATTTGCAAAATAATTCCAGTGTCAATTTTCTAAAAAGTTGTCACTGAACTCCCTCTCTTCTTTAAATTTCAGGCCTTACTGGTTCTTCATCAGTTAGATAGCATCGATTTATGGAACCCTGATGCTCCTGTAGAGACATTTTGGGAAATTAGGTATATGTACTTTCAAATTTTAATTCAGATTACAATTTTAATTTTGTATTTTGTTTTGAATATGAGATTTATAGTATTTAGTTCATTGTAATATTTATTCAGCTATACCTATAGATATTTAATGATTTTGAAATTTTTTAGATTGAGAATATTAGGATATTTAACTGTAAGAAATATCACATATGCAAAACAACAGTTTTTTTTTTTTTTTTTTGCATTAGTGTTTTGCCATGGGAAAAATTTTAAATTGGTGCTAATTTTTATCACCCCGATACAAGTTTTTGCTGTGTCATGTATTATCCTCTATTATGTTAGTTCCACACATTTACAATTATATTTATTGTTTCGAGATAGGATCTGATTATGTAGCCTTGGCTAGCCTGGAACTTTCTATGTTGACCAGGCTGGCCTTGAAGTCGGCCTGCTTCTGCTGGGTCTAAAGGTGTGTCCTCCCATGCCTGGCTACAATTATGTTTTTTTTTTCTAACTAACTAACTAACTAACTAGTTATATGATTAAATTTTCTCTTATGTGCATTGGTGTTTTGCCTGCATGTAAGTTTGTGTGAGGGTGTTAGATCTTGGAGTTACAGACAGTTGTGAGCTTCCCCGTGGGTGCTGGGAATTGAACCCGAGTCCTCTGGAAGAGTTGCCAGTGCTCTTAACCTCTGAGCCATCTCTCTAGCCTCCTACAGTTGTGTTCTTAATAGATTTTTACATTAGAAGCCTAAAGTGTTAACATTTTATAAGTTTGCTTTTAGTTTTTAAAGCTCCAATTTTTAAAAGTAGGCACATAGCTCAGTAGTACAGTACATGATGAATAGGCATGAGGCTATGGCTTCAGTCCGCAGCATTGGAAGGTGGGAAAACTATGATCTTTTGTAAATCTTCCATAAATACTGGTGAATTTGGATAATAAGTTAAGAACATGCATATAAGTAAGAAAAATACACAGGATTCACTGTGTATTTCTGAACTGAATAGATAGCTGTCTTTTAATGAGCATAAAGGTACCATGTTAGGAAGATGTAAATCTGTAAATTTCAGGTTTTGCTGTCTTACCATAGACATGGGTGTGTTGAATCACTTGGAAGCTGAGTTAAAAACCTAAAGTCTAATAATGATATATTCATTGGAACCATGTGTAAATAACTGTCAATTTAACACATAAAAGAAAAAAACTTCATACATATAATATTTTAACATAATAAACTTGTATTGTCATTGTTACATTTTATATTTGTTTTCAGTAAGTCTTCAAAATTTGTAGTGTGTCTCACGAAGCACATCTCAATTTGTACAAGCTTCATTTAAAGTGCTTATGTAGTCATGTTGGTGGCTAGTGGCTCAACAATTAGACATAAATTCTAATATAATATCAAGAATAAGTTGGCAAATTTGTTCTCTAAAGGATGGGAAATAGGCCAGGCTTCTTGGCTCATCCATTCTATTATAAGTATGTACAGTTACATACCTCATGGGAATGAATGAGCGTGGCTGTGTTCCCCTGAAGCATCCTTTATAGAAGTTGGTGGGGTGGCTTTGTCCTGCAGGCAGCAATTTTCAGACCCTAGCTCTCAACTACTTTATTTCTTTGTAGTCTTTGCTGTGCATGTTAATTTATAATTTTTTCTTCCCCCGCCTGCAAGGATCGAATTCTTTTTAATTTGTTGTTATTAACATTTGAAGAAAACCATGAACAAGGGTAACCAAGCCTCTAAATTTACATCTATTATGAAATAATGCCTTTCAATGTATATGTCTATATTAGATTCTTGATGATTCTGTAACAATGAACTTTATGTTACTGCAGTTCACAAATGCTTTTTTACATCTGCAAGAAATTAACTAGCCATCAAATGCTTAGTAGCACAGAAATTCTCAAGTGGTTACGGGAAATTCTGATCTGCAGGAATAAATTTCTTCTTAAAAATAAGGTAAGCACAGTGACATTTCTTGTTGGAAATATTTGAATAGTAAGGAGATGTGTTAATTTCCTTTTGTTGCTATGATAAACGCCATGACACCGTGGCTTGTATGTCTTGATGACAGTCCATCATCGGGGGAAGCCAAGGCAGTAACTAAAGCAGAGACCATGGATGATTGCTACTTATTGGCTTGCTCTCTGTGGCTTGCTCATTTTGCAACCAGGACCACTGGGGGTAGCAACTGCCTGTGGTGGGCTGGACCCTCACCTATCAATCATCAGTCAAGAAAATGCCCCACATACTTGTCCACAGGCCTGAATGATTGAGGCATCTTCTTCATTAAGGTTCTTTCTTCTAAGATTACTCTAGCTTGTGTCAAGGTAACAAAAAGCTAAACCAGGGCTGGAGAGATGCCTCAGTGGTTAAGAGCACTGGCTGTTCTTCCAGAGGTCTGGAGTTCGATTCCCAGCAACCATATGGTGGCTCACAGCCACCCTCTGTAATGAGATCTGGTTGTAAGAGTTTTTGTTAGCTAGATTATATCCTACTTCAGCTTCTCCCTCAATGAAGTCATTATGAGAAATATAAGTACAAAGGGAATTGCTTGACAGTTCAACATTTAAATATTCTAGGCTTTGTCCTGATGATTTGAATGTTAATGAATTCTGGTTGATTTAAGTAGGACTCTGGATCAGGCCTATGAAGACTGGAGGCTATTATAATCACAGAAGGTTCAAAGAATCTGTCTTCTCTTTATTTTTAATTCAAAACATATATTACATGGCTCTCAGGGCTAAGCTAGTCTAGGAAATAATCTTTCAAAAGGCTAAAGGGCAAAGGTTCTTAATCTAGGTTTAATTTTGTATGCCTCCCTAAAGCTTTTGTCTATTAGCAGGGTATGGAGACACATACCTATTATTCCAGTGCTATTGAGGCCTGCCTGAGTTTAAGGCCAGCCTGAACTATACATTGAGATTTTGTTTCAAGCAAGGCCAGGAGATGTAACTTAATGGTAGAGAACTCTACTACTGTAGGGTCAGCAGATGATTTCATATCAGGAATCTTGTTTTAATTGAAATAAAATTTTTTAATCCCGAATTGTTGAAACATGTTGGAGTTCTGGGGAATAGAATTTCTTTTAACATAAAATTTGTATAATCAATTTAAAGGCTTTTTTATTATGACATAATTTAAAGAATACTTGATTAAATGAATTTTTATTCATGTCTAGAATCTTAGCTATGAGAAACCTTACAAGCATCATGATAAAATTTTGTTTAGAGTTTGCTGATGAAGAGGTATGGTTATTTGTATCTAGCTTATCTTGTTGTGTTAACATAGGAGAACTTAAGTTTATCCCAAAGATAAGATATTAGACTTAAGAATTTTGTGTGGGGGCTGGAGAGATAGCTCAGCAGTTAAGGGCACTTGCTGCTCTTCCAGAGGACCAGATGCAATATTGCTAGCACCCGTATGGCAACTCCCAACTGTCTATGACTCCAATTCCAGGGTGTTTGGCAGTTTGCTTCTCCGGACACATGGCATACAGACACAAATGCAGACAACCCCCCTCCCCCCCACCGCCCGCCCCACACACACAAAGAAAAAGAAAAGAATTTTGTATGGTGGCCTTGGTATAATGTCTGATAGCCAGTGTTAGTGATCTAATAGTGAAACAAAAGTTGTTTGTTGAATGCTGGAGAAAAAATTCAGTTGTTAAGAGCAGTCATAAGAACCAGAATTGAGATCCCAGCACACATGTAACAAGTCAGGTAGGTATCAGTGCGTGATATAACATCAGCTCCTGGGCTGGAGAGATGGCTCAGCAGTTAGGAGCACTGACTGTTCTTCCAGAGGTCCTGAGTTCAATTCCCGACAACCACATGGTGGCTCACAACACCTTGAATGAGATCTGGTGCCCTCTGCTGGCATGCAGGCCGAAGACTGTATACATAATAAATAAATAAATTAAAAAAAAATAACATCAGCTCCTAGACCATGGAAACTTGAACATCCTTGGACCTTGCTGACTTCCAACCTAGCTGAGAAATAATTCCCAAGTTCAGGGGACAGACCCTGCTTCAGAAGAATAGATGGAAAGTGATGGAGAAGGTCTCCTGGCACCCATTACATGTACACACACACACACACACACACACACACACACACACACACACACACACACAAATACAAATAATATTTATCAAAAAATTGAACATAGAATTACCATGCAATCGCATTGCTGTGTGCATGGTGGGGACTGTGTGTGGTCAAGTGCTGTAGCTAGTAAAATCAATGCTATGATGTACCCAGCATATAACTTTATCTTAAAAAGTAAATTTCTAATTATCCTGATTAGGCAAAATTGTTATCTATAACTCAAGAAGTATTTTAATTTTCTTGCAATAGACTTTATTTCACTAAGCATCTATATTGGAAAGTAGACAACTGAGAGGCATTTGGAAGAAAGACATTGCACAGACCTACTACATTGGTTAAATGAATATTTCTCAAGGCGAAGCATTGGGGTCAGCCTACACTAAGCCCTCTTCTTTCACAGATGTCAGTGCCTCAGTGGGACTCACTTCTTTTTTTCTAGCAGGCGGATAGAAGTTCCTGTCACTTTCTCTTCCTTTGTGGAGTAGGATGTGATGTTCCTGCTAGTGGAAATGCCACTCAGATGTCAATGGATCATGATGAGTTACTAAGGACCTGTACTCCTGGAGCATCTCTGCGGAAAGGAAAAGGAAATTCCTCCATGGTAGGTAGCTTCCTTTGTAACTCTCCTGTACCATCATCTCTACTCCATCTTTCTGAGTGGACTTTAGTAAATTTCAGTTAAATAATTTTGCGTGTTAGTTACAGATTGCTTAGAGTAGCTTTATTGCTGCTCACTGTGGAACCCTGAGCAAATTCTTCACAACTCTGTGCCTCAGTTTCTCAGATTTAAAATGGAGATAGCAGCCAGGTAGTGGTGGTGCATGCCTTTAATCCCAGTACTTGGGAGGCAGAGGCAGGCAGATCTCTGTGAGTTCAAGGCCAGCCTGGTCTACAGAGCAAGTTCTAGGACAGGCTCCAAAGTTACACAGAGAAACCCTGTCTTGGGAACACCTCTTACCCCCCCCCCCCCACACACACACATATAAAATGGAGATAGCAGGACATGGTGAAACACTCCTATAATCCAGAGGCTGAGGCAGGAAGATCACAAATTGATGTTTTGTTTTGTTTGTTTTTTAAACATAGGGTATCACTAAGTAGCTCTGCTATTCCGGAACTTCTGTGTATACCAGGCTGGTCTCAAATTGAGAGGTCTGACGGTCTGACTATACCACCATACCTGGCCTTTTAAATTTTACTGTTTTTTTTTTTTTCTTTTTCTTTTTTTTTTTTTAAATGTGTATGGGTGTTTTGTCTACCTGTATATCTGTGTACTCATGTGTGCCTGGTGTCTGCAGAGGCCAGAAGAGGTCTTCTGATGCCATGGAATATGAGTGCTGGGAAGTTACCTCAGGTCTTCTGGAAGGACAAATCAAGTGCTTAGTGTCCTAAACTGTTGGGCTTATTCTTCTTTCTCAGAGGAGGCAAGTGTGAAGCTGGCTTGGTCTATATAGTGAGACTTCAAAAACAACAACAACAACAAAACAAACCAATAAGCAGAAAGTGATTACTAATAATAGTTAAAAATAAATAATGCATATATAATATTCTTGCTCCAGAGTTGTTGGGAGGGCTGATAGCTGTAATCATTCTGGTGTGAACCCTGTAAGAAAATCTCTATTCATATTCGGAAGTAAAACTAAAGGAGGTTCAAATGGACTGAAATAAAACAAAGTATTGATTTTGCTAATTATTATGGATTAGTGTTGTTAAGATTTTATTTCTTTTTGCTTTTAGTTTTTATTTATATATACATAACATGTATTTATGTATTCATACAGTCTTGCTTTATGACTCAGGCTAGTCTTGAATTCACTGTAATCCTCCTCTTCAGCCTTGAAAGTGCTATGATTATAGGCATGGACAGTCATGCTTGGAGTTTTAAATTTTAAGATTGGGTCTCATATAGTCAAGGCTGGCCTTGATCCTCTTGCCCCTTCCACACAAGTGCTGAGATTATAGGTATGTATTGCTATCCCCAGCAGGACATTTATTTCTATGTGTAAATGTCCTTAAAATATAAATCATAATATGAGCAGTTACAAAATCATAATGGAAAGATTTGTTTTTCAGACATAGCCTTTTTATCCTCAGTTTTCCTGTAACCTCTTGAGGGGGAAACCCCACTAAGCCCTGTAGCAGCAGCAGTATTATAGTTGGCCCACATACTCTATATATGCTTTGTAATGTATTTTTGCAGTTAATGGTTGGGCAGTGTCAGATCAGATGCGTGTGTCTTGTGCTGCACTGTTTAGTTTGTATGTCATTGTTTCAGTCAGTTCTACCATGATGTTATTCCTCTTCCCTCTAAGAAGTAGTGCTTCATGTTGCTTCCTCTTCCTTTGTCATTTATGGTTGACTCATAAGTGGATCACAGTATTGCTGCAATAGACTCTGTTTTAGTGTCTTGTATATTTGTTATGGATTTTATTTATATTTCTGAAATCTAAAGTAATAACCTATTTGAATTGAAACATAATACCATTATGCATTATGTTGGTTCACGTCATCTAATTTAGAGTAAGGGACATCAGAAAAAGATCTTATGATTAAAAAGGAGAATTATTTTTAGTTTTGTGTGCAGTGATAGATGGTATTGTTGAGTTTGCAAATGAAGTCACCTAAGTTGCAGATATATCTCCCCTCCTGCCTCCCAGGATAGCACAGCAGGGTGCAGTGGAACCCCACCAATATGCAGACAAGCCCAGACCAAGCTAGAAGTGGCCTTGTACATGTTTCTGTGGAGTCCTGACACTGAAGCTGTTCTGGTTGCTATGTCCTGTTTCCGCCACCTCTGTGAGGAAGCAGATATCCGGTGTGGCGTGGATGAAGTGTCAGTACACAACTTCTTGCCCAACTATAACACATTCATGGAATTCGCCTCTGTCAGCAATATGATGTCAACAGGTAAATGTGGGTAGTGTTTTTCTTTCTTTTTAAGTCTGTTACTCTGACTAACATCTACTTATTTTTACAGTGGAGTGTATTTAAGATAACAGTTTGAAAGATTCCAGGGCTAATTCAAACTGTTTACTTGGAATCCTTTTGTGAATGAGGTAGGATAAAATTCAGTGACATTTGAAATAAGAGTTTTTACTGAATTTTTTAAATGTTCACTTTTCCTAATAACTGGCACTGTAAATTGCTTTTAGCTGTAGACTATAGAAATTACTCTCCTTGAGTTTTAGTGAGGAGATTTTAAAACATAGGTGTGGAGATGTTGCTTTTGTGTTCTAGACTTTATGGAGTTGGAAATGAGTACTCTGGTAGAGGCTGGTAAGAATATGTGTTCAGCTTGGTCATCAGAGTCATTCATTGTATTCCTTCACTCTGCTCTGTGTGGGGCTTAACAAGTTCCTAGTTGTGAAGAAAGCTGTAAGCACTAACTGAGTTTGCTGTTGTCTTTGCTTAGGAAGAGCAGCCCTTCAGAAGAGAGTAATGGCCCTGCTGAGACGCATTGAGCACCCCACTGCAGGAAACACTGAGGTATGGCCTCAGCAGCAGTGGCACCCCTCCTAGGCCCCCACTCTCATGTTTGAGCTATGTGCATTTTACATTTAGGATATGCTACTCAAAACCTGGCAGTTACATACTGATTTTGAGTTCACCACTAAATTTGCTTCCTAGTGATAATTAACTTCATTTTAGGCTTGGGAAGATACACATGCAAAATGGGAACAGGCTACAAAACTAATCCTTAACTACCCGAAAGCCAAAATGGAAGATGGCCAGGTGAGTTTGTTCAGTAGATTTTTGTGTATTAATTGATCTGTTGCTTTACTTAAGTAATCTTTTGTGAGCTACTCAGAATAGTTGACTATATAGAGTTGTTTTAAGACCACTTAGGGTTCATCTAGGTCTGTATTGCCCAATATTGTAGCTGTTAGCTACATATATCTGTTAGAATGTAAGTTCTAACTCGTTTAAGTTAGATAAATTAAACTTATTTTCGCAGTTTTTTACTACCCAAAATTGAGCATTTATTTGCTGTGTTGGACAGTAGAGATGTAGAATGTTACATCACCCCAGAAATACCTCTGCTAGAGACCACATAGGTGGGGGAGCATTCATTTACCTTTTCTTGTTCTTCCTTCATCCTAGCATTTCAATGAACTTTTAGAAAAGATGTAGTAGCTGCAGATAGAGAAAAATAAAATTTCTAACAATTCTCATGTGGTTTGTTTTGCAACAAGATCTGGTTATTTATCCCTGCTGGTCTAGAACTCAATTTGTAGAACAGGCTCTCCTTTAGTTTGCATTGATCCTCTTGCTTTAACTTCCCAAATGCTGGGATCATAGATATGTGCCACCCTGTCTGACTCTTTAGGTTGTATTGTTAGATACTCTAAAAAGGATCTAGTGGGCAGACAGTTGAGCCCATTTTAAGGTTAAATGCAATTTTAAACTTTGGGCATTTCGACTGGCATTGTGGTGTACTCATTTATTCCCAGCACTCAGGGGACAGAGGCAGGTGGATCTCTGCAAGTTTGAGACCAGCCTGGTCTACAAAAGCTACTTCCAGGACAGCTTCCAAAGCCACAGAGAAACCCTGCCTCAAACCCCAACAAAACAAAACAAAAAACTTTGGGCATTTCACTTAACTATTATTATCAAGCTATCATTTCATTCATCCACTATCATCAATTGTCTGTCATCTGGTAATTAATAATTAATTGGTATTTATGTATAATTGAGTTGTACCACCCATACTGCTCTCATTATTAGGTCTTTGGAAGAAACTGTATATAGGCCAGGTGGTACAGAGATGCACATGTAGGCAAAACATTTAAATACATAAAACTAAAATTTTAAAAATGTGCATGGTAATTTCAAGCTTTGTTTTTTAAAATGTACTTTTCTTACTGGGAAAGAGTAATTTGTAAGATTTTATCCAATTTATGTTGAATTCATGCTTTTCACAAAAATGTTGTGTTTAGGCTGCAGAAAGCCTTCATAAAACTATTGTTAAAAGACGGATGTCCCATGTCAGTGGAGGTGGATCCATAGACTTGTCTGACACAGACTCCCTGCAGGAATGGATCAACATGACTGGCTTCCTTTGTGCCCTTGGTGGGGTATGCCTGCAACAGAGAAGCAGCTCTGGCTTAGCAACCTACAGCCCACCTATGGGTCCTGTCAGTGAGCGCAAAGGGTCAATGATTTCCGTAATGTCTTCAGAAGGGAATGTTGATACACCTGTCAGCAGATTTATGGACCGGCTTCTGTCCTTAATGGTGTGTAACCACGAGAAAGTGGGGCTTCAGATACGGACCAACGTTAAGGATCTGGTGGGTCTGGAGTTGAGTCCTGCTCTGTATCCAATGTTGTTTAACAAACTGAAGAATACCATCAGCAAGTTTTTTGACTCTCAAGGACAGGTGAAGTCTTCTCCACTTTGTTTTTTACCCTTCCCTAGGAGTAAAATAATATGTTTGAGATAAATGAAGAGTGTTTCTTTCAAATTGTTTAATTAGGTACCAACATGATAATCCACTTACAATTTTTAAAAAATTGTCATAATTATATAGAAAAAAGAATCATGTAATCTAGGGATTGGTCTGCTTCTAAAGAACTCAGGCCTGTGGGTGTGATTGGAGTTATAAATCTTGGACATAGGCATTAATACCTGTGTGTGTATTACTGTGTTTGTGTATTTGCCTGTGGTGCACTTGAATGTGATAGTCACGTCAATTTCATTGTCCTATGATCTGTTTTCTGTGTGTTGATGCGATATCACTAATGGATTTTGTTTTTTGTGTAGGTATTATTGACTGATAGCAATACTCAGTTTGTAGAGCAAACTATAGCCATAATGAAGAACCTGCTGGATAATCATACTGAAGGCAGCTCTGAGCATCTGGGACAAGCTAGCATTGAAACAATGATGTTAAATCTGGTCAGGTAAGCATTTTGCTATTGAAACAGCAGAGACATACTTTAATAGGTAAGACCTCAGGCTGGGCGTTGGTGGCGCATGCCTTTAATCCCAGCACTCAGGAGGCAGAGGCAGGTGAATCTCTGAGTTTGAGGCCAGCCTGGTCTCAGAGTGAGTGCCAGGATAGGCTCCAAAGCTACACAGAGAAACCCAGTCTCTAAAACCCCCCCAACCCCCCCAAAAAAGAGGTAAGACCTCTTATGCACTGATAATGGGAATGATGAAATGATAATGGGAAATTGGCATTCTTTGTTACAGATCCAGTGTAGTCTATGACAGTAAGACAATCAGAAGTTGTGTATGGTCCTACCTAAACAATATTTAAATATTAATCATGTGTAAAGTTACATTTCCTTAAAGATTAAAATATTTAGAATACCTTCATTTTTGTCCATATCTGATCATTTTTTGTTCTGTGCTTGCTTAGATATGTTCGTGTGCTTGGGAATATGGTCCATGCAATTCAAATAAAAACAAAACTGTGTCAGTTAGTTGAAGTAATGATGGCAAGAAGAGATGATCTCTCATTTTGTCAGGAGATGAAATTTAGGTGAGTTCTCAGAAGAGCAAAATAGGGTCTCATTAATATGTGAAGTGGTGCGTAGAAAAGTAGTAGCGCTTGATTATATGGGGAAAGGGAGGCGGGTAAAGAAGTGTTGTTCAGATTTGTTTTTTTTGTTTTTTTTTTTTTTTCTGAATATCTTTCCAAGTTTCTCAAAGCTCTGTATCCATGGGAATCTGTTTTGATGTTTATCTCCCTCCCTCCCTCCCTCCCTCCCTCCCTCCCTCCCTCCTCCCCCTCCCTCCTCTCCCTCCCTCCCTCCCTCCCTCCCTCCCTAAATCTCCCCTTTTCTAAAGGTAATTCATGGGTACTTAAAGTTTGATTCTGTGTGCACATTGGCAGTATAGGGTCAGTGCAGAAAGGACCAGCATCCAAGTTGTATCTTTTTGTGCCCTTCTAACTTTTATTTCATTACACATGATAGCAGTATCTCTTCTATAAAATCATACTGAATTCATTGACTATTTGCTGTATTAGAACAGTCTTTTGGTGTATTGGCATACACCTGCAGTCTCAACAGTCAGAAGCTCAAGGCCAACCTGGGTTATACAATTGTACAGCTAAACTCTTGTCTAAATAATCAATCAGTGAGAGAGAGAAAGAAAAAGAGCTAAAAATTGGTTCTTTTCCTTTTCTTCATTCTGCAGGAATAAAATGGTAGAATACCTAACAGACTGGGTTATGGGAACATCAAACCAAGCAGCAGATGATGATGTAAAGTGTCTTACAAGGTGAGAGAAAGACTGGCCGACCTTTAAGTACTGTCATGTTTTACCGTATTCATGAAAGCCACTACAGGAATAGCTGTTAAGCATTTATAACACACTGTATTTAACTTGTTTTGTAGGTGGTAAGCTTTTGCATTTGAAATATATAAAATTTTTCTTATTTTTATGGAAAGATTTAGTTGAAATAAATGTGAGGGAAGTGGTGTTGGCTTAGGAAGAATGTTTAACAGTTATTGAGAAAGAAGATTCATAAAGTATTAGATTGTATTATCTTAGGATTAGATAAAGGTGTTGATTGGGGAACATAATTATGTTGAGTCTAAGGCATAATTGCTTAGGTTTGCTTTAATGACAGATGATTGGTGAAATCTAATGATAACTGAACAGTATGACAGCTTCATCTTTTTCTCTGGCCAGGTATAACTTGACAGTATATACCTTTTTTTTTTTTTTTTTTTTTTTTTTTTTGGTTGGTTGATTGATTTAATTTTTTCATTTTTATAATAACTGTGATGTTGGAGCTTGAATCCAAGATGTGTAAATGCTAAATTGGTCTACATCCTCAGCCCCATACTTTTGATTTAAAATAGATATTATATTAAAGTTTACTTGGCTGAAAGTGTGTAGTCTTTGTGTGTATTCTAGACTTGTCATATTTACTGATATTACTTAGGTTGTGCTTATAGTTTAATTAATGAAATAGAGAGCTCCTAAAGTTTGTGTCCAAAAGTCTCATAGTTTCTAAATTGCTTTTCTTTAGAGATTTGGACCAAGCAAGCATGGAAGCAGTAGTTTCACTCCTCGCTGGTCTTCCACTACAGCCTGAAGAAGGAGATGGGGTGGAACTAATGGAGGCCAAATCACAGTTATTTCTTAAGTAAATTTCAACTACCAAAAACCAAAGCAAAAAGCAAATATAGCTTCCTCCCTCCCAAACAAAGAACTGTAATTAAGTAGCTAATTGTTGCATTTAAAAGAAGACCTAGTTGCTTTTGTATTGTGGCCATTGGCTGTTCTCATCAAACATACCATATCTACTGTTTTTTTTTTAAAAAATAATTCGATCATTAAATTTTTCCTTGTAACAAATCTAGGTTGCTTCATTAAGTCATTTAAAAACGACAATGTCTAAGCCAGGTATGGTGGTACACACCTTCAATCCCTGTGCTTGGGAGACAGAGGTAGGCAGATCTCTGAGTTTGAGACCAGCCTGGTCTACAAAGTTAGTTCCAGAATAGCCAGGGCTACAGACAAACCCTGTCTCAAAAGGGGCGGGGTGGGGGTGGACAATATCCTAACTATTTGGATCATATATGCTAAATATTAAAAATGACACATTTTTATACATCTTCTGTGCCTATGTCATGAAATGAATACTGTATTTTGTCAAGATAAAATAATTCTCACAACAACTTAATAGTGAACTACATTAACTTCTCAACCCAAGATGAGAAAAGCATATATTCATGGCCATACATAGTGTCACATATGATCACTTGGAATGTATGTTTAGCTTTCTGGTTGTTGGGGCCTGCACTATGTAAAGGTCAGTCTTTGTATTTCCCAGGTACTTCACACTATTTATGAACCTTTTGAATGACTGTAGTGAAGTTGAAGATGAAAATGCACAAACAGGTGGCAGAAAACGTGGCATGTCTCGGAGGCTGGCATCCCTGAGGCACTGTACGGTGCTTGCAATGTCAAACTTACTCAATGCTAATGTGGACAGTGGACTCATGCACTCCATAGGTGAGATCAAATGAAAGCTACACATAAAACTGTCCCAGCATGGTGGTATGCACCTTTAATCTCATCAATCAGGAGCACAAAATAGGAGGATTTCTATGAGTTCAAGGCCTGCCTGGTCTACACAGTGAGTTCCAGGCCAGCCAAACCTACACAGTGACCCTGTCTCTAAACAAACAAAATAAAAAAGAATTCAAAACCCTAGAGGGCTGGGCTGGAGAATTGACCCAGTCATTAAAAGAGCATTGGCTGTTCTTTCAGAGGACCTTGGGTTAATTCCCAGTACCCACATGATAACTCACAGTCACCTGTAACTCCAATCCCAGGGAATATGATTGTGCCTCCTGACCTCCATGATAACCAGGCATACATGTAGTGCCCCGACATACATGCATGCAAAACAAACACATAAAATAATAAATTAAACCTAGAGTTGACATGGCTTGTAAAACAAAAATTGCTTCAGTCAGGCTGCGGTTGTAAATTTGCATCTGTCTGTCTCAGGCTTAGGTTATCACAAGGATCTCCAGACAAGAGCTACATTTATGGAAGTTCTGACAAAAATCCTTCAACAAGGAACAGAATTTGACACACTTGCTGAAACGGTGTTGGCAGATCGGTTTGAGAGACTTGTGGAACTGGTCACAATGATGGGAGACCAAGGAGAGCTCCCTATAGCTATGGCTCTGGCCAATGTGGTCCCTTGTTCTCAGTGGGTAAGTTTATTGAGAAAGTAGGGAAGTAGAATGCCTGCCATATAGCCAAAGTTTCAAAATAGGTTTGTTCACAAATGTTTATTAGGTGAATTGATAAAATGTAAGAACTAGAAAAAAATTTATAGCAGAGAATGCAGCTCAGTTAGTAGAATGCTTTCTCTAGCACCACAGAAAATCAGTCGTGGTTGTACATGCCTATAATCCCAGCACTCGGAGGCTGGGAGCAAGATCAGAAGTTCAAGCTCCTCCTGGGTTAGATAGTGAGTTTGAGGCCAGCTTGAACATTACAAGACTGTCTCAAAAAAGAAAAGTGTGCCAAGTTGAACCATTAAACTTTTTTTTTCTTCATGTATTTTGTTTTCCTCTATAGGGAAGTGGTTGGTACTTCTTGCTCCGACTAGTATTTTCTTTCTTTCCACCCCAATGGAAAAGTCCATTTAATTATCAATATAAAGAAAATGTAAACCCACTGATGTGATCTCATATCTTTGTATATTAGATAAAGTAATTAGTAAACCTAACTTTAGTTGTTGGTGATGCTAAATCTATAATCTGTGATTTATGCTTGTTTACCTCTGCCTTATGTAATTTAGTTTTTATTTGGAGCATTACATATTCATTTGCATTTGAAGTCATACTGGATGTGGTGGCACACACTTGTAATCCTTGCACTTGGGAAGTGGAAGCAAGAGAATAAAGAATCAAAGGTTAGATAATAAGTTTAAGGCCAGCTTGGGTTACATAAGACCCTGTCTTAAAACAAGATGGACCAATAAAATACTATAGGCATATATGGCTATTTGGCCTTCTAAATTAATTTTGTTTCCTGAGCGTTGATTCCAGGGCCTCATACATGTTAGGCAAGTGCTTTATTACTGAGCTGCACTCTGCCCATAAAACTACAACATTCTTAATAATACATGCTAAAACTTTGAGAAAGCTGTTGTTCATTTCTATTTTTAAAAGTCATATGGATCCTTGTGATGTTGCCTATGCTTTAATCTCCACATTGGGGAGGCAAAGGCAGGTAGATCTCTGGTCTACATGGCAAGTTTCAGGCCTGCTGGAGCTATATAGTGAGGCCCCCCTCTCTCTTTTTTAAAGCCATGTGGTTTATTTTACCAAAATAAGAATAACTTCTAAATACTAAGGTGTTCTTAGTTTCTGCTTAAAAGCTATGATGGGAGAGTAAGGACTTGGTAAAATGACTCTGCATTTAAGAGCACTTGGTTTCCAGCTCTCACATTGTCACTCACAACTTGCAACTCCTGTCCCAGGAGATTGGGTTCCCTCTTCTGGCCTCATTAGGTAAAACAACTGCTCACATAAAATTTAAAAAAACTAGAAAACCTCCCCATAGGAGGGGCTGGAGAGAGGTTTTCTTAGTTAAGAGTACTTGCTGCTGTGTAAAAGGACGGAGTTCAGATCCCAGTACTCCATCAGACAGCTAACCTTTTCTGGCCTCCATGGACACCCTTACACATGTGTGCCTATGTACACATAAATTGAAAATACACATTTAAAAGCTCCTAAATGTTAAAAACAGGCTGTAAGATCATGTTTCTTATATCTAAAAATAAAACACACATTCTGGATTATGATCCTACACCTAATCTGGACCTGCCTAATTTCTTCTTCCATTTAATGCTATCTGGTACTCTCCCCACTCTATGGTCCTCAGATGTGCTAACTGTTTCCACCCTAAGATATACTTGCTGCTGCAGCTGCTGCTGCTTTCTGGAATGCTTCTCTGACTGTTTTGATTTGATTCAGTTTGGTTTTAGAAAGATGTGAGCTCTATCTTAACATGAGCTCCATCTTCTTACGAGTTTTTTTTTTTTTTTTTTTTTTTAGAAGAGGGTCTCACCTTGTGGCTCTGAAACTCACTGAGTAGGCATTTGTCTGATTCTCTTTGCCACATTCTGGGATTACAGGCATGCAGCTTCACATCTAGCTTATTTATAAATGTAATTTTATACCCATTGGTTAGCAACACTCCTAAATTATCATTTTCATACTAATATTATTTCACATATCTTCAAATGTATCATAAATATTCTGATTTATTTATTTTAGTATTTACCAGTAATTAAAAATATTAGTAGTTTTCTTAACAAAGAATCCAGTTCTGGTGATGTAGCCTAGGGGTAGAGTTCTTGTCTAGCATGTCAGAGACCCTATTCTTGATCCCTAGCATAAGAAAACAAAAGTTGATTTGAGTCAAAAAAGCTTAAGTTCATTGTCTTTAATTTTTTTAAAGATTTATTTTATGTATATGCATGCTCTATCTGCATGTATGGCTTTATGCTAGAAGAGGGTATCAGATTCCACTAGAGATGGCTGTGAACCACCATGTGGTTGCTCACGACCTCTGGAAGAGCAGCTGATGCTCTTAACCACTGTACTATCTCTCCAGCCCCCTCATTTTATTTTCTTACAGTAAATATATTTGAGCTTTATATTAAATGACTTAAAATACTTTTTTTAAAAGATTTTATTTATTATGTATACAACATTCTGTTTCCATGTATGTCTGCACACCAGAAGAGGGCACCAGATCTCATAACGGATGGTTGTGAGCCACCATGTGGTTGCTGGGAATTGAACTCAGGACCTCTGGAAGAGCAGTCAGTGTTCTTAACCTCTGAGCCATCTATCCAGCCCTTAAAATACTTTTTATACTTACTTTTTTGGAGATTGGATTTTTCTGTGTGGCCCTGGCTGGCCTGGAATTCACTGTGTAGAATCAGGATATAGCCTCAAATTCACAAAGATCCTCTGCTTCCCCATTGTAGGAATTAAAGGCACGTACCACCATACCTGACCTTAATTACTTGAAATTTTTTTTGTGTGTGTGAGATTTATTTTTATTTTGTATGTATAGATGTTTTATCAAAATGTATATTTGTGCACCATGTGTGTGCAGTGCCCAAAGAGACCAGAAGAGACTGTTGGATTCCTTGAAACTGGAGTTAAAATGGTTATCAGTTGCATGTGGGTGCTGGGAATTGAACCTGGGTCTTCTGGAAGAGCAGCCAGTGCTGTCAACTGCAGATCCATCTCTCTATCCCTTTAAATTACTTGTGTTCTTTGACAATTGCATACATATGAACAATGTCTCTTGATCATATACACCAGTGGTTCTCAACTTTCCTAATGTTGCAGTCATTTAATACAGTTTCTCATGTTGTGCGTATCCCAACCATAAAATTATTTTGTTGCTACTTCATAACTGTAATTTTGCTACTGTTATGAATCAACTTGTAAATATTTGATATTCAGCCCATGTGAAAGGGTTGTTTGACTCAACCAAAGGGGTCAAGCCCCACAGGTTGAGAACCTTTGCTCCCTACTCCCACCCCCCCCCTCCCTTTTTTTTTTCTTTTCTTTTTTTTTCTAAGACAAGATATCAATATGGCTTGGAACTCTTTTAAAAACAAACAACTCAGGACCATCCATATTAGTTAATTCTGAGGAAGTGTGGGTACCTTTTAACAATGTTTTCCTTTGTTTTGTTTTGCTTGGGACTTTTATGTAGCCTGGTCTCAATTCATAATTTTCCTGGGTACTGTGATGACAAGTATGTTTTTTTTTGTTGTTTGTTTTTGTTTTTTTTTTTGGTTTTTCGAGACAGGGTTTCTCTGTGGCTTTGGAGGCTGTCCTGGAACTAGCTCTCGTAGACCAGGCTGGCCTCGAACTCACAGAGATCCACCTGCCTCTGCCTCCCTAGTGCTGGGATTAAAGGCGTGCGCCACCAACGCCCGGCTTCCAACCTTTTTAAAAATTTAAATCTACCTAAGAAAAAAGTAAAATTGTTTACACAAACCCAATTTTGTTTGTTACCAGGATGAGCTGGCTCGAGTTCTGGTTACTTTGTTTGATTCTCGGCACTTACTGTACCAACTGCTCTGGAACATGTTTTCTAAGGAAGTAGAATTGGCAGACTCCATGCAGACTCTTTTCCGAGGCAATAGCTTGGCCAGTAAGATAATGACATTCTGCTTTAAGGTTTGTGTCATTCGTTTTATGTGTATGCGTATACTAGGTTTGTTGAGAAGAAATTATTTACAGAATGTATTAGGTTGGTTACCTTTTCAAAATGAAAGATGTATGAGTCTGTGCCTAACTGTGCATTTCTTTAGGTATATGGTGCTACTTATCTACAAAAGCTCTTGGATCCTTTATTACGTATTGTGATCACATCCTCAGATTGGCAGCATGTTAGCTTTGAAGTCGATCCTACCAGGTTTGTTATCTTGTCAAAATTGTTCCCTCCCTGCTCCCCCGTACTACATGAGGTAGCCTTTATGTTTCTGTCTGTTATGATATGGTTCGAGGTGGGACCTTTGGTGGATCCCATGGTGGGTGAGCAGCAAACAGCGGGTGAGAAACAGACAGAGACCTGCAGACAAAACTTATGTGAAAGCTTATTGGGGAGGGGGGGGACAGAGATGGAAAGCTGCTTTCTCAGAAACAACAGAAAGAGAAAGAGAGAGGAAGTGGGTGGAGTTTGCCTCTTAAAGGGACCTTCACACCTTTGTACAGAGCCAGGGTACTGCTTGCCATGCACAGAGGTGGCACACTTTGCCAGGTCCCCAAGGGGCAGGTCCAAGTTTGCCTCGATTACAACATTCCTCCCTTCTTTTTTTATTATTAAAAAGGTGTTTAGTTCGGTGTGGCAGGTTAGGGAATGAGGGCCTTGAGTTCACAAGACTGCTTCTTGTTGACTTGGGGGGCATCAACCATCTTTGGGGGCCCTGAGTAAGTTGGGGTGCTGCCACATACTGGGGTAGCTGATGATTTCATTGATGTCCAGGCTCTATGGAACTCTTTGGTGCCTCTTGGACCTGGCAAGATGTTGGCAGAACAGAGGACAAGGTTAAGATTAGGAAATTTTTTTTTCTCTCATGTCCTGGTAATTGAGGGGGTGGGTGTCAGGACCAGCCAAAGGTGGGGAGGCTTGGGCTTCTCAGGGCCTGGTAATTGAGGGAGGAAGCATCTGACCTGGAATCCTCCAAGTCGACTCCCCAGAACTTACAAGAATTCTTTGAGTTTGTGAAAAGACAAATTTTAGACACATTAGTATTTCCACTGTTTATAATCAGTACTGGAATTTACATTGTAGAAATGACAGTATACTCATGTCAGAAATGATTTTGGCTGAAACCATTAACGTTCTTCCTCCCATCTGGAAAACTGTGACAGATGTTTTTAGCACAATGAAAAGTACCTTTGAAGTCTATAATTAGAAAACGACCAAAAGGAGTTTTAAAATCTTGAGCTTGCAGTTGTGATCATATAGTATAATAGTGTGGTGTTTAGTACTCTGTCAGAATTAGATTAATAGCTTATCAGAACTTCATTGTTAAAGACTACTATGAACTTTTTTTTAGAGTCTTAATATTTAACAGTAGCATAATGAAAGAGAGAGAGAGAGAGAGAGAGAGAGAGAGAGAGAGAGAGATCTAGAACATACTTAATTCTTTTAAATGTTTCATCACTTTTTCTTTTTCAGCACTTAAGCCTTTCTATCCTCAGACCTTCATAACTTGCATTCACACACCTTAGTTCACTTTCTTAGACCCTGAAACATTCTTAGATCCTCACATCTTATACGGTCATGTCTTTACATAAGCTTTACACCTTAAAACACCTTCTTAGACCTTAAAACATTCTTTGATCCTCACATCTTAAGCTCTCCTATCTTTACATAGATAAACCTTAAAGCATTTGTTCGTTTGTTCCTGATTCATGTTTTATGAGTTTATCCCCCTTTCTGAGTCTGGTATTGAGAAGGCAGCTGAAGCCTTCTTGGGCAGCTTGGGCAGCACTGGAGCCATGCGACTGGCCACTTTTTTTTTTTTTTAATATTTATTTATTTATTTATTTATTTATTACGTGAACAGTGTTATGCTTGCATGTTGCTTGCAGGCCAGAGGAGGGCACCAGATGCCATTATAGATGGTTGTGAGCCACCATGTGGTTGCTGGGAATTGAACTCAGGACCTTTGGAAGAACAAGCAGTGCTCTTAACCACTGAGCCATCTCTCCAGCCCCGTGACTGGCCACTTTTAAACTGGTAAATGCTTTCACTTTGGCCCATCTTGTTCCTGTCCAAGTATTTCACCTCTAGTGGCACAATACGAATGCCCCGGCTGTCCCTCTTAATCATGGCTTCGGTTCTAAAACCAACAAAATAGAACATCAGTCCTATTCCATTATTCCTAGCTGTGGTATCCTGGTGGCTTAAGCTTGCTTTGAGCACTGTTAATTTTTTCAGAATAAATGCCTTGGGGCCCCATGGGACACTCGGCTAAGAGCATGGAGGGGACTGAGAGAGGCAAGAAGTGGGGACTCTTGTGTGGCAGTCCTCCTGCCTGCTCCCAAGATCCAACTATGAGCTTTTGTTAATCTAAAATAGATCTTTATAACCTTAAATTTTTATTATAATATAGAATATACTTTAGGCCAGAATTAAGTCACATACACAGTATGTTGTAATAGATCTAACCGTATATTAAACAGGAGTTGAGTAAAATAAGAAAGGGAGAATCCATGTGTGTTGAGTGAAAGAAAGCTGACTTCTCCATCTCTGACTCGCACATTTTAGCAAGCAGGCGGGGCATTTAAAGAAAGAGTAGACAGAATGCTCAGGTCTTTGGAGCAAAGAAAGCTGATTTGTTGATGGTGGATCACGTGAGTGGGGTCCCTGCCTGAAGTGGGTGTTTGGCCAGCTCTGCCAAAAAGCACGCCACTTGGCAAACATGTCATACACAACAGAATCAGTGTAAGAGGAATCAGAGACAAAGGCATAAGTAAAAGGTGAGACAAGGCCAAGAGCACTCTTAGGAAAGATGACAACTAGCTCATCTGACTTGTCTGTCTTGCCCTTAGCTAAGATGGTGGTGAAGTATCTCTTTTAACTGCAAACAAAATGGTAGTGGTCAAATGTTTCCCCTTAGTTATAGATGGTGGTGAGACCATCTGACCTGCCCTTCGCCAAGATGGTGCCTGCCCATGTATTATAAACAGTGACTTGTTTTAGATCCAACAGAGGATTGAGGTCACAAGGCAAACCACCATGCTAAAACTGACTAGAAACTGACTGGAAAATATAGGGTGTCAGACTTACCATAGGAAAAGCTGCTGGAGCCAGTAACTAGTAAGGATACTTGAATTGTAATTGATAAGTTGCTAGAGGTGGAGTATGAACTATCTTAAGAATTAGAACTTCTGGGACCCAATATGAAGGGGCTACCATACCTTTTGCCTTCAAAAGCCTTGTTGCCTTCAAAAACCTTGGTGGGTTTTCAAGAAGGTGAGAGAAAAATCCCTTTGTGCCTTGGGCCAGAAAAAGAATCATTTGAAATCAGTTCTCCCCAACCATTGTGTGCTTCAAGAGAAACTTCACTCTTTTCTAGTGTTATCTGAACTGGAAGATGGGTTCTTAGCTATTTTTAACCCTCCACCCCACTCACAGCCTTTCTGTCTCACATATCGAGAAAGATTTGTACAAAGCTGAATCCTTTTAAAGGTTGCAGCCCAGGGGCTTTGTCTCAGCATACAGTGGAGACAGAATTGGTTCATATAACAATGCCCTCCATGTTACCTGTATCACATCCACTGGGCTCCAGTGTATCAACAGTGAATTATAGCTATACACAGAGTCTAGTTTAGAATTTTCCAGGGAAACCTGAAAACAAGGACACTAGAGGAGTGGACATCCACAGCTACAGTAAACAAGGTAACTAACTTTCAGGCCTTATACTGACGGCCTGTTCACCTCAGTTCCTTGTTTATCAGTTACTGTGTCAAACTTTCAACAGCAAAACTACACGGCATTCCAAGAGAGGACAGAGTTTGTCTGAAGAGACCAAAGCAGGCATCAGAACCAGACTTGGATGTGATGGGAATTTTGGAATTTTTACATTGACTATTTAAAATAACTATGGTTATTATGCTGAGAGCCCCACTGGGGGGAAAATGTGGACAACATGAAAGAACCAGTGACTAATATAAGCAGAGAGCAGGAAAGCTAGCAAGGAATACAAAAGCAAAAAATGTTAGAAAAAGAGTATAGCAGAAGAAGAATGATAGTAATGGTCTAATAAGTAGATGCAATAGATGAAGGGCCCATGAGCTGAAGATAGATGCACCAGCTCAGAGTTCCAAACTGAAATGAAATGGGAACACACCCGTCCCAAAATGATGGAGACAGTGAAAGAGGAACCTAAGTTTCTGGGAGAAAGATCTAAAATTGAAATCCTAAACTCCCACTTTAAGAAATTAGAGGGCAAGGAGGAGTAAGAGATAATTCAGGCAGTAAGTTTCCGAGGCAAGCATGAGGACTTGAATTTGTGCCATAGAATCCATGTGAAAATAGTTGCTGGGTAGTACTACTGGTTGCTTCCTTCCTTTAGGAGCTTGCATGATACCTTCTGGTACCATGAAAGCTAGTCCTTTAGTAGTGAGTTTTAGAAGGAATAGTTCTTCCTCTTTATTCTTTTAGGTATTTCAGGATTTCATAAACGATTTTGATGTATTTCACCATTCCCACTTCCCCCTCCAGCTTTTTCTGTGTTCCCCCAACCACTTCCTCTTGAATTCAGGATACCTTCTAGAATTATTTTTGTTATGTATATGTGTGTATGTGTGTACATGTGTTTATATACACAAAACTGCTGAATCTAATTAATGTCACCCTTATTTACATTTGTTTAGGGCTGACCACTGAGGATTGGGGTCTCATTTAAAAAACAAAACAACAACAACAAAAAACCAGTATCCAGGGAAAGAAAACCTGATTCTCCCTCCCTCAGCAGCTTTTGATTGTAGTTCTTCATCTAGGGGTGGGGCCTTGTTAAAATTTTCCTCTATCCACATGGGTGTTTACTGGTGTGGTCTTTGCAGGACCTGTACAGGCAACCTGAGAGTTGATGGGAATAACATCCCTGTCCTATAAAAATGACACTGTCATGCAGTAGTTGACCATGTCCTCAGGTTTTTTTTGTTTTTGTTTTTTTTTTTGCAATCTTTTAGTCTCCCTCTTCCTTGATGTTCTCTGAGCCCTAAGTGTAGGGTTTGTATTATAGATGTCTCATTTGGGGCTAAGCAGTCCACATTCACTTACTTAGTCTTCGTCTGCATTTTGACCACTGTGGGTCTCTAATAACCTTAAAAACTGCAGTTCTGGTTCCTACCTACTGAATTATCAGGTGAACACCCCAAAGTCAAAAAGTCTGCAAAAGCTATAACTTTTTGAACATATGATTGGTACTCAAAACATTTCAGATTTTGGGACACATATATTTGTGGTATGGAGATATGCAAATCCTGAAATACTTTTTGTTCAAACATTTTGTATAAGTGGTATTCAAGTTATACACTAAATCTGTGAGAATGCAAGGGAATAAGAATTACTATGGTGGTGGCACACGCCTTTAATCCCTGAACTTGGGAGACAGGGGCAGAGGCAGGCGGATCTCTCTGACTCTGAGGCCAGCCTGGTCTACAAGAGCTAGTTCCAGGACAGCCTCCAAAGCCACAGAGACACGGGAGGGGGGGGGCGCGACGCTTAAGCACTGTTATAGAGATGTTACCAAAAGTTAAATTTACATATGTTTAGCTACCAAGAGATGCATTGCCCTAGTGGAACTCTTGTGTATGCACAACAATGTTCACTGAAGTAGTATCTGTAAAAGTGAACCGGGAAAAGTTTTAGACAGTCTTCGTGTAGCCCAGGCTAGCCTCAGACTCCTATGTAGTTGAAGCTGGCCTTATACTCATTTTTCCTCCACTTCTCAAGTGCTGGCATTATAGGAATGAGCCACCATACCCAGCCAAAGTGAAGATTTTTAAATATTCACTAGAAAAGCAGATAAGTTACTTACACAATACAGTATATTTTTATGCTCGAGATGAATGTTCCTGCATATAGATAATCTCAAAAACCTGATATAGAAAGATGAAAGTTACATTTTATCATTATTAGTGAAGATTTAAAAAAATGGTCACTGTTCATAGGTATGTATTGCCCAGTGTGATAATGCAAGCCTTTAGTCCAAGCACTCAGGAGGCAGAAGCAGGTGTACTCTAGTTCCAAACTACCCTGGTCTATAAATGGAGTTCTAGGACAGCTAGGGCTACACCTGTCTCCAAAATAAAACAACAAAAATGAACATAATCAGAAACATAGGGCTGTGGTGATAGTTCCGTAGGTAAAGGTGTCTACTGCTGGTCTTGATGGGGAAAAAAAGACAGAAAAAAGAAAAAGAAGCAATTATAATACCAGATATGGTGGCTTACACTAACTACAGTATTCACAAGCCTGAAATAAGATACCACCATGAGTTAAATCAAAAGGTCCCACATGGTAGAGATACATGCATGACTCCTGTAAGTTGTCCTCTGAGCTACACATAGCATACGCACGCACGCGCGTGTGCACACACACACACAATTAAAAAAATTATATATAAAGCACTAGTATTTTCATACTAACAAAATCTTCTCAAATAGCTAATATCTAATTATTAAATTTCTGGTTGCCTCGAAATTGTTTCCTTGTGGCTATTGTTGTTTTGTTTATTTTTGACTGGGTCTCCTGTGCCCATGCTTGACTCAACTTGCTACAAAACAAAGAATGATCTTCAACTTTTGGTCCTCCTGCCTGAACCTTCTGAGTATTGGTATTTCCATTTTGAGTTTGTTAGTTTGTGTTTGAAACAGTTTCAGTTTATAGTCTTGCTGTCCCAAACTCAATGTATAGTACAGGCTGGCCCCAAACTCATGGTGGTCTCTTATTTCAGCCTTGTGAATACTGAAGTTAGTGTGAGCCACCACACCTGGTATTATAATTGCTTCTTTTTCTTTTTTCTTTTTCCCCATTTTTTTTTCAAAATAAATTTGTTGTTTCAGTCAGTATCAAAAGTCTTGTGAGGAGTGAGTTTTGTTTCTCCAGTCATGTTTTGGTGTTACCTTTCCTTTGTTATAGGTTAGAATCTTCTGAGAGCCTTGAGGAAAACCAGAGGAACCTCCTTCAGATGACAGAGAAGTTCTTCCATGCCATCATCAGTTCCTCCTTAGAATTCCCCTCCCAGCTTCGAAGTGTCTGCCATTGCTTGTATCAGGTATGCTGATGGTTCCAGATTGCTACTCTCAATTCAAAGCAAATTAGGAGGAGTACTCTGTGCACAGTCAGCTGAATACATGATCGGGATACATAATACCGTGTGGGGAAAGAGAGATGGCTCAGTAGTTAAGAGCACTGGCTGTTCTCGCATAGGACCTAGGTTTGGTTCCCAGCAACCACATGATGGCTCACAACTGTCTGTTTCTCCAGTTGCAGGGGGTCCAGTGCTCTCATTTGACTTCCTTAGGCCCCAGACACGCATGCCATACATAAACATGTAACTCATACACATAACATAAAATGAATAAAAAAAATAAAAATTTTAAAGAACTGTTGTTAGGTTGGCTTTGAAAGAAACCTCACATTTTCTTCAGAGACATTTAAAGAACTTTAAGGAAAATAAATTAGTTTTCCTTATGTTGAAAGTGTTCATCCAACTGGTTGAAAATAAGACACAATTTTGAGCCAAACTTTTTTCTTTCTTTCTTTCTTTCTTTCTTTATTTTTTGTTTTTCCGAGACAGGGTTTCTCTGTGTAATAGCCCTAGCTGTCCTGGAGCCTAGCTCTGTAGACCAGGCTGGCCTCGAATTCACAGAGATCCGCCTGCCTCTGCCTCCCGAGTGCTGGGACTAAAGGTGTGTACCACTACCGCCCTTGAGCCAAACTTGAAACAAGTTTTAATTAAATGATGGTCAGTTTTATGGACTCTGGCCAGATTCATTCCAGGGTTCCCAGAAAATGGCCACGAGTTACATTTTGCCAAAACTTAGAAAGGCATACTGAATTTCCTATCAGGTCCAATCAGGGGCAAGCATATATCCTGATGTACTTCCTGCCCATGTACTCACATGTGATCGAGCACATCTGGTGCAGATGGGTCAAACAAACACAAGATAAACAAGAACTTATTCTTAACTGTCCTAATTGCAAACAGAACCCTTAAACTACAAGGTATATTATTCCCTCTTTGGTCTCCCATTAACTTGCAAGATGTTACTGTTCTTGTTTTGGTTGCACAGAAAGCAGCTTAAAAGTCAGTGACTGTACCGAAATGAGATTTTGTTTATCTTTTGCCTATACTACTTAAAGGATCTTTCAAACTTGGGGCAAGGTCATTGTTTTTTTCCATTGTAAATGACTTGATATGTAATTTCAATTTCTGTTTTAAGAGATCATTGGTTTGTGTCCTGTTTTCTCAGGCTAAACTAATGGTGCTGTGTATTTTGTGTAGAAGGGCTTCTTGTAAGATATAGTCCACCATCATGCAGTAGCTAATGACTTCCTAATGCTTCCTAAGTAGTGCCCTGAGTTCAGATATCCATTGTGATTCCTTCCATGGTAGGAGAAGAAGGCCTGTGTTCTTCTATAGCTTCTGTTTTTTACTTCATATGCAGTTTTAGGAATAGCTTGTTATTTCAAGGGAGAGTCAATAAATCTATATTAACTTTTGAAAAAGGAAAAAAATACCATAGGGCCTGGTGCTTGGAATAAGGGTGCAAATAGGAAGAGAACTTACACACTTAACACAATCCATGTATTTCTTTGATTTTGCAATGTCATCCCAACTGTTTTTTTTTTTTTTGCTTGTGGCTTCGGTTGCTTAGAGACATTAACATCATCAGTGAAATCACCATTTTAAAAAGCTGTGTGAGGCTGCGTTGTGAATTATCCCCCATTGCTATTTTAAAAGATGTGTCTGCTACGTCTATAAAAAGAAAATGTTACATACATAGATATATGATAAAATACAGTTAGCATTAAGTTTCTGGGTGTGTTAGGCCTTTACAGCCTTTTCAAAAATCTCTAGGATGTTTAGGGAAGCTAGAATTCTTTATTCAGCTAAATTTAAGTGTGAGGCTAGAGAGTGGTTACTTATAATATGAACCTTCGTTTGTTGACTGTTTCATCTTTACCCTTAGGTTTCTGTTTAAATTCAATTCAGTTGTTTGCCTGTTTGTAAAATGAGGCTGACAAGAAACAGCACACATTTAAAAGTCCAAATCAGCTTCTTGGTTTTCAGAAAGAAAATGGGTTTCTAAAATGATAGTGATTTTTGCCTCAGTTGGTTGAAAATGTGAATGAGCAATGTACCTGATTACATGGTCTGTCCTACTAGAATTTAATAGAAACTTTTCTTGTGGCTGTCCCCATAATGAAAAATGTGTTTGTATCATTAACAAACTAGTTTGAGAGCATAATACTGTAATTTAAAAAGAATAGGACTTGACACTTAGTAAGCATGCAGGAATTATTTCATGAAGGAATAAATTTCTCTTTCCTACTACCTCAGTAAGCAGGATTTTTGGCAACTTCTTAGCTAGGCACAGAGAGAAGCGGTGAAGACAAGGGATGCTGACTAGGGCCTTACTAGCACTGTGCTGTGCTGTGCATTGCCTTCACTCTTGAATTACTACTTTAAAGCTTCACAGGAAAACACAGTGCACATGTTACACTATGCTTTATTTTGTAATGGATAAACATTATGCAGACTACTGTGGAGCAGAGTTTTTGCTACAAGTAAGATTTTGTTTTTAATAAACAAAATTTATAGTGACCAATTACAGGCAAAGGTGGAAATAAAAAAGCTTCAGACTCAATATGTTTTTTCATTGAGTCTTCTTCCTAACTTAGACCCCCCCCCTTTTTTTTTTTTCTTTCTCCTTGGGTTTCTACTTGCACTTGTAACTTTGGCAGTAACATAATGGTACCCTTGTACTTTTATGCTCTGCTGGGAAGGATGGGAACCCATTTTTCTTTTTCTTAGTAAACATAGCTCCTGCTTTGAGGATCTACTGGGGAAAATTTGAAAACCAAGTGAGTAGCTAGTTTTTACTGGAATTCAGATTTTAGTCTTTAAGCCTTTTTGTATCTTGTAATCAGCTCTATTCACATGCCTTCTTTATTTAGAAAAGATGGTTAATACTACATAGGAGTAGTAGTCAAGTGTAAATGTATGACAGACTTATAATTAAGCTATTTTTTAATCAATGATTAAACTTATTATATACTGTTTCTTTTCCTTGTGATGAATTTGGAATAAAGAGAAAATAATCCTGGAGTAGATACTCAATTCTGGTGAGAAAATTGGGAAGTAGCTATTGTGATTTTAAGTAAACATCTTTCCTAGTAAAGCTTCTTCTATGGATAAGTTTATACATGTGTGTTAAAGCTATAAATGGTACTTTTATATCTTAGTTGAAAAAACAACCCTGCATATTTACATGGGTGTGTTTTCTCAAATAGCCTTAGAAGCCTGCAGAAAAGCTCCCTGAGATGAGACTTTCTGTTGTTTGAACTCTGCCTCTTGGCCTAGGATGCTGTTGACAGGAGCTATTTGGATGGATGGATGGATGGATGGATTAAAACTGACTTTATGATTAAGTTATTATAAGTTATGGTTTTGTATGCCTTAGAACTATTAGAATAAAAAAATACTGTGTCTGGATCAAAGACTTAGGTTGTTTTCAGAACGTGTCTATTGTAGCCCAAACTGGCCATGATTCTCCTACTTTCACCTCCCAAAGGTTGGGATTATAGGTATTTTCCACCGTGCCTGACTCTTGTTGAGGTTTTAAAAATATTTTTAAAAAATAATAATTGGTATACACCATTCAAAAGTCTTAATTTTGGAAGAAATCTTTATTCTAGATAGAGTTCTAAGTGATAAAACTGACATATCTATGTGTGTTTGTATGAATGGCTTTTGTTTTTTGGATAGGGAGTGTTATTCTTTTAAGCTGTAGCTGATGATACAAAGAAAGGAAGATACTGATGAACAACCCACATGGAGTTTATATTTACCAGAAGGGGGTGGGGGGAAGCTGGGTTGTCAGCCAACCCAAGAGGAGCCAAAGAGAGGGAGAAAGATGGGAAGGCTGCACATGCGCACTGGGGTTTCGCAATGCCCAGAGTCCTCACGCAGGCCGTAATGCATGGTGGGTGACATGGCAATGACTTTGCATGTTTTCCTGTGTGTGCCCTGCCTGTTGTTAGCGGGGCAGGGTCATCCAGGTGTATTGTTCTTACAGGGAGGGCATTCTGATAGTCATCTATAATATGTAAAAATTTTAATCAGATTTAAGTTTGATTCTATCATATTATCTACAGTTTCTTAACTTTGACATTAATTAACCTCTTTTCCTAGTTGATGCTAACATTCTTCTCCCCAAAACAGCAGCTTTTAATAAACTGAGTAGCACCATTCAGGGAGAACTCTACACACACTGGAAGATGTGAGTTTATAACAACACTCCTTTACGGTGTCTCTAAAGTTTGTTTTTTTCATATGTAGCCATCTAATTTTTATGTAATAAAATCTTAATTAACTGTTAGGTATTGGAAAAATAACTCTTAAGTCAATTGAAGGATACACAGAGAAGTATTTATATATCAGAAAAATTATGTAGACACAATGTTTTCAGTGTGTGGTCTACTTCATAACAAACATTTTATGTAAAACTTATCAAAAGCTAGGAATTGACTCAAATGCAAATATTCCTCAGATTGGCTTGAGGACAGCTTTTCTGTGACTTATAGCCAGAAATAGTAGACATGATTGGTTCTCAACATTTCTTGCTGTTTACTTCATGCTTGGCTTAAAAGTGGAATAAAACTAAAGTCCAGGATTAAATTTCATCCCTCAAAATTCAGTTGATTTCTACTTTTCTGTTGGTTCCATTTGTGTTACATTTTACCATGTAATTTTATGTACAAGCCAACATTGTTTTTGTTGCTGTATGTAGTCGGTGCTGTGACTTGTTTGTGCTCATCTCTGTTCTGTAGGCAACTTGCCACTCCCTACTGAATAAAGCTACAGTAAAAGAAAAAAAGGAAAACAAAAAATCAGTAAGTTTGGAGAACTTTTTATTAGCTGTTTCTTTCAAAGCAAACCCCAAATCTTTGCTATTTGTTAAGAACATCTTCACTTCAGCTATTTGACCTTCACTGTAAAATCATTCTACTAATTCTGGCACAAAATAGCTCTCATTTCAATTAACCCTGGAATTAAGTTACATTGAAACATTCTCTGTGTTCCTTTGGTTTGATTTATCCCAAAGGCATTTTGTGTGCATTTATTACATTGACTACCCTTGATCTAATTTTATTGTTATTTTCAAAATTGTAAATGAATGCAAAAGAAACTTAATTTCAAGGCCTTAGGGGATGCTGACTGTCTTCATTCTTGCTTCTTGTTTGCAGGTCATGTGAGTGGTTTCTTTTTTTTTAGAAACAAAAGCATTTCTTAATAAAGACATTATGGGTGGGGATGTGTCTTTTTGTCCCTTCTGGAGCTAAGCATCAAACTCAGGATTTGCACATGTTAGAGCTACCAAAAACAAGTACCACTTTCTAAATCTGATCTAAAAGTTGCTAAATTTTAATTTTTATTCATTATATTTTTACCTTGATGATCTTAGCCATCCATGATTTAGACATTTGTGCTTAGATTATAGAAATTTTAATGCTGAAGTTACTTTTACTTGAGAGAAAAATACACATTATTACTTCATTGAAAAGAAAACTCAGTGAGGTCATGTTTATGCAGATGCACCTCATTGTGTAAATATGACGTGGATATATTGCCTGCCTCTGACCTTGCTTTCCTGTAAAAGGAAGAAAGTTATGATCACCATAATTATTTTCTTCCTATGAGTATCATTTGTTCACAGTGTAACTTGCATTCATTTTATCATCTGTGGGTATGACTTACCCAGATCCAGTTTAGTCCTGTTTTTGTTCACTTAATCCAAATGATTGTAGAGAATGATGTGAGGAAAACTTTCACAAGTTGGAGGTAATTTCATTAAAAAAAGAATAATTTAAAATCATGTTTGTCTGGTTTCATCTTTCATTTTTTACTTTAGCTTTACATACAATAAAGCTTTACATTTATAGTTGCATTTAAAATTCAGAACTAAATTAAACTTTAGACTCATTTTTATGTCTATCCAGAATTTTCTTTTTGAGCATTAAGTAAAATTGATCATCTATGAACACATGGATTAGATTGAATGGCTCTCCTGCTTAAAATATTTTCCTCTAATGCTTCGGCCTTCTAATTCTCAGCATTTGTGGGTTTAACAGTATACATCACCACTATGGAAATTAATTTGCTGTTTCTAACATTCTTGTTTAGTGTTATACTAATATCATTGTGTAGCATAACATAATTAAAGTCAGGCTTTCTGTGTTTCTCTAGAGCATGTTTTATAGCTTTCCTAACATTTATTATGGTTTTATATAAAGTTATTCCTTGGAATTTTTTCTAGTAGTTATTGAGATATATATATATTATATATATATATATATATATATATATATATTATATGATAACATACATATTTTTTTTCTGGTAACACTAAATTTTTGAAATGTGTTTCTCAGCACAGGTATAGTCTTCAAGGTAATAAGAGGGTTGAATTGACAGTACTTCAGAACAGATTCTATAGTATGAGCCAAGCTAGACATTATACAATTTAGAATGCCATTTTTTAAGTTGTTTAACAGAATCTTTTTTTTTTTTCTTTAAAGAATAAGCAGACTTTGTTTGTAATAAATGAAATACAGAGAGTTCAGTTTCTGGTGTTTAGCTATGGTGACACATTACAGTTGATTCAGTTTGTCATACTCAACCTACTGTGTACTTAGATTACAGTAGAAGTCGCCTGTCTAATGCAGACTTCGAAGGATTTCCTCTGCTGATGTGTAATTGGTTATCTGATTTTTGTAGTTCAACTTTACCAAGGAAAGTAAAGGGGCATCAGCTTGGTTTCAGTATATAGACTCACCCAGCATTGATCTTACATGTAGATTATCATTTGGATCCAAATTAGAGTTTTATAGGTTTAGAAATAAAGAACAACGTGCTAGGCATGGTGGCGCATGCTTTTAAACCTAGCACTCTAGAAGCAGAGGCAGGTGGATCTGTGAGTTTGAGACCAGCCTGGGCTACACAGAAAAACCCTGTGTTGGAAAGCAAAATAAAACAAAGCTTGATTATGTAATGTTGGTTAAAATTACATTGATGTTAAGTAGTGGTGAAAGAAAAATTCATAAATTGGTTCATGAAACTTTTTATATTGGTATTAAATTTGTCAGGTTTTAGTTCAAACAATATAGATATCGCTATTAAGGAGTTACATATTTTACAGTATATGAAACTTTTCCTGAAACATGAAGTTTTAAAATCAGTTATTTTTAAAGATGTAGAACATTGTTAAAAGTTGAAATACTTTTTCAGTAATTTTATAATACATTCTTGAAATAATTAACTCAGGCTTTCCTTAAGTTCAGATGCTGAGTATTTCAAATGTAAGCCAGGAACCAATGTAAGCTATGCTTTATAAGATCTTTTCTCTAGAGAAAACCAGCAGGTAGCTACCTGTTTTGTTGTTGTGTTTTTGAAACAAGTCTTACTGCATAGCCCAAGCTGGACTGAACTCACGGCAGTTCTCTTGCCTGAGCGTTCTTCACTACACCCAACTTCTTAAACAACTGCGTTCAAACACATTTTAAAGGCTGTCTGTGTGCAGCCATTATTGACATTTATGAGACACTTTTCACAGACATTTAAAAAATGAACTAGCTCTTTAAAGCAAACTATGATGTTGGGTCTTTTAAAACTATATCAGGGTTTTAATGGATTGAACTGAAAATATTACTATTTTTAAAGCCATGCGCTTAAAGTTAAATCTAAGTACATGGTGGACTGGGAGCATGACTCCCCAAAAGGCACTTTTGGTCTTCTTCCTTCTTCATGGTTTGCTCCCAAAACACTTTATGGTCTTGTTAGTTTATTGATACTTTTGTATCTTTTAACTAAAATTTGGAAATTTTAAAAGAATTCAGTGTCAGTATTTGTCTTTCCACATTCTGAAATTATGTGATGAATTTTGTCTTTGCTTTCTTTTTATCAGATTGTAGTTCCCAACGGTTAAGTTCTATCCTAGAAGAGTAAGTTTATTTGGATCGTCTTCCTATTTCTGTATCTAGAACTATATTTCAGCTACAAAAGACATCTATATTTAGCCAACTTCCCAGTTTCCCTGATTTCCTAAGGTTGTTCTCCTTGTGTGCTGTAAGCACCCAAAAGAACGGTAACCCAGAGCTCCTTCAGCATCACAGTGTAAGTAAAAAGGAAAATGCAGCTCACATGTGCAGCTCTGTGCTGCCAGTTCCTGTGACCACCTCCAAAGATCATTTGCTGAAATCTTTCCTATTTCTTCATCAGAAATGATAGGAAATTATTTTGAGATTATATGTAATGACACATTTAAGAAACAGACCCTCAGGCTGGAGAGATGACTTAGTGGTTAAGAGCACTGGCTGCTCTTCCAGAGGATCAGGTTCAGTTCCCAACACCTAAATGATAGATAGCTCTGCAACATCAGTAATGTCAGTTCCAGGAGATCCAATACCCACTTCAGGCCTCTGCAGGCATAAGGCATGTACATGGTGTACAGAACTTATATGCAGGCAAAATGACCATGCACATGTAAAAACAATGAAGTAATAATTTAAATAAATACGGATCCTGTGAAACACAAAATGGGCCAGAGTGAATTGAAATAGCCAGAGTTAATTTGGAATTTAGTCTTTGAATTAATGACAAGTACTGACACCTGGTAAAGATAAGTGTTATGTAATTCTGCATATAAACCCCATTTTCTCCTTTCCCCACCCTGAGAACCTTTGAGATGCAGGACTATCCATATAGTTCCAGAATTATGGGTGCTAGTCCTCTACCATCACAGCCATGCCAAGCTAGAATAACTTTAGAGATTAAAGTATCCTTTATTTTCTTTTAAAAAAGAAATTTGGCTGGGTGTTGGTGCACATACCTTTAATCCCATCACTCAAGAGGCAGAGACAGGTGGATCTCTATTAGTTTGAGTCCACACTGGTCTGCCTACAGAGCAAGTTCCAGGACAGACAGGGCTATACAGAGAAACCCTGTCTCAGAGAAAACCACGCAAATAAATTATAAAAATAAGTTGATATATGATATATAAAAAATTAAATTCTAGAACAATTCCATTTCCATGTATTAGCTTAAAATGGGAGGTATTAGGAAGAGATGAAGGTGGGTTAATTCTATGACAGTGTTCCCAGTCTGGTGTGTCTGTTCCTTTATATTCTGTGCAGAATGTTTTCTATAGCGGATAGGCCCATTTACATTGGCTTTGTATTACTTTTCAGTCCAGGCAGCTATTTCCTGAGCCCTGAAACTTTTTGCTTATTAAGCCAAAGAATAAATTGGCGTAGACATGGGCGTTCTGTCTTCTGGTGGGATCCTTTTTTCTTTTAGGTCTCCAAGAGTTCCTGTTTTTCCAGTGGTTTAAATAATAGGTAGGTCCTTATGGTAGGAAGCATGCTCATGAAGAAAAGTTTACTGGCAGGAACATGACTTGTAAGTAAATTTTTTCACTCAGTAGAAATCTAAGAAAAAATGTATATGGTAAGCCACACTAAAATATGTATTTTATCAGGTGTACAAAGTGCAACTACTTCCATTAAATAGAGGGCGTGTAGGAGGTATGCTGCTAGAAATGTAGCTTCAGGGCCTGCCAAGTCAACCATACTTTCCTGTCTGTAGATCTTTGTGTGGAATTGAGTCTACTTTTGCTGCCCATAATGATTATAAAGTAAAATCTTTTTTCAGGTCTCTTCTATGAGGAGGTTTTTCCCTTCTCTTGGGGGTATTTATTTGTGCCTTAAAAATTACCAGTGATTACAGTTAAGGATAAGCCTTACTTTCTGCTGTTTGGGGAGAAAAAGTTAAAAACAGGTCATTCATAAGATTGACAATTCATGTTTTGTGCAGAGTTTGACCTTCAAGATTTTGTTTCCACTTCTTTATTACAGTGCAAACTGTCTACTCAAGTCTCAACTCCTTGTTCTCAGGTGGTTAGCCAGCGTTTCCCTCAGAACAGCATCGGTGCAGTAGGAAGTGCCATGTTCCTCAGATTTATCAATCCGGCCATTGTCTCGCCATATGAAGCAGGGATTTTAGATAAAAAGCCACCACCTAGAATCGAAAGGGGCTTGAAGTTAATGTCAAAGGTGAATTATTTTGATACTCTTGCAATGTTTAATTTCCCTTCCAACTAAATTTTTAGTTTTTCATATCAAAATACTTTGTCTTCCGTTGGCCTTTGAAAGTCCCATGGTTTTCAGTCATGTACTTTTTGTTTTTATTTGTTTATATTGTAGAGGAGTTCTTCGTATATGTACTTGATGGGCCCTGTGATGGGAAAATATATTAGCAATTAAGTGAGGTTTTTCTGTGTATGTACTCTGGAAAATTTGAGTTGGAAACAGAAATAGAGATTGTAGTGTTTCTTATTGTTGTTGTTAGCATTTGAGACTGAGAACATGGGCCATTTTATAAAAGTGCTTGCCAGGAAAGCATGAGGCCTGGAGTTCAGCTCCCCAGCATCCAGGTAAATGTCAGGGGGGCATGGCATTCAGCCAATAATACCTGGATCTCGGGAGCAAGCGGCTAGCTAGACTAACTGAATCCAAATGCTCCAGGTTCAGCGGAGAGATACTGTCTCAATATAGAAAATGGAGAATGATCGAGGGAGCCTCCACATGCATGCATATCTACCAAGTCATACACTTGCAAACACGCGTGTATGGATGCACATGTCACACAATACATATATGCAGTAGAGAGATACTTTAAAATATATTTTATATATGTAACATGTATAAGTAATAATATTTCTATTTGAAAAGAATCAACGATATCCAGGGTAATTTTAGAATAAGGAATAATTGATTTGAACTACCAGTAGAAATATCAGTGGAAATTTATATTTTAGAGACTATATTAATGTATAGATTTCATATAGCAAATAATCTGATTACTCATAATCCTGTTTGATTGTTTAGATACTTCAGAGCATTGCTAATCATGTCCTGTTCACAAAAGAAGAACATATGAGGCCTTTTAATGATTTTGTGAAAAGCAATTTTGACTTGGCACGAAGGTATGCAGCCTTGATTTGTAAGTGGTTGCCATGCTTCTATTTCACTCCAGTTCATGTATCTGGGCTACATTAAGTTTCTATGTATGATTTTATTTTTTTTCTCATACCCTTTCTAGATGAAGAGCACATTTTGTCTTACTTTATTATGAGACATTGTGAAAAGTCTATATACTCTTAATTTCACAGTAGTTTCCTTCTTTGGAAACTGAGAGGGACTGTTGGCATTTCCTAACTTTGGCATTGCTGCAGAATGGGTTCAAATTTCTTTTTATTAAAAATTAAAACTAAGGGCTGGAAAGATGGCTCAGTGGTTAAGTGCACTGTCTGCTTGCTTTTCAAGAGGTCCTGAGTTCAATTCCCAGTAGCCACAGGGTGGCTCACAACCATCTACAGTGGAATCTGCTGCCCTCTTCTATGCAGGCACAACACTGTGTACTTAATAAAACCTAAAAATAAGAAAACTAAAACCAAATAATACAGATGATATATTAGAATGTTAATATTTTTGTTTCCAGCACTTGGGAGGCAGAGGCAGGCAGATCTCTGTGAGTTTGATGCCAGCCTAGTCTACAGAGTGAGTTCCAGGACAGGCTCCAAAGCAATAAATATAGAGAAACCCTGTCTCCAAAAAAAAAAAAAAAAAAAAAAGAAAGAAAGAAAGAAAAGAAAAGAAAAATTATTTTTGTTGCTTCATTTTAGAAGTTTATCTGAATTTAAAACAATGCCCAGAAGATTTTTGTATGAAGAAACAACTGTTGAGGCTTTACGACTATAGAATATTTTTCTGCTTGATTTCTATAACTAATTCATCACTTTAATTTTCTAAGTCATTGGTTCATTTGTAACCTTGGGGTAATATTGTATTTGCCAGAATTGCTTTTACAGAAGATGTGTGGCAAAAGATGATTCATGTGCCTTCTGAAAATGTTGATGCCCAGAAGTCTCTCTTCATTAGTGGAGACCTAGCTGATGTCACTGATGTGTTCACTGGCCTTCTGCAGCTGCTCTTCCAGTCTGTCACCATTACAGCTCTTTCTGGCCTTTCTACTAAGAAATTGGAGCTGAGTTAGAAACTGTTGGGGGGAAACTGAGTGCTATTTTCAGGCAGAAAATAATTTGGTGACTGCTCACAGAAAGTTAAGGGAACCAAAGTTCCCCTCCTGTTTCTTATAGGCAGGCAGTGTGTTTTATCCACCTAAATTTGTTGTTCTCCCACTTCTGGAGCCAACTTTGATGCTGAAGTGGAAACTGAGTATCAGAAATGGAAAGTCAACTTTCTCCTTATGCTTCTTGTCTGGTTTAGGGACAGTTATTGTGGGCAGAAGCCCTCCTCGTTTGCAATCACAATTAGTATATTACTATAGGCTTTATAAATTTAATGCTTATGTAAGTTTGAGTATGCCTGGTATTAAAAACTGTAATGCCTTTGCATTTTTGCAGATTTTTCCTTGATATAGCATCAGATTGTCCCACAAGTGATGCTGTAAATCATAGTCTTTCCTTCATCAGTGATGGCAATGTGCTTGCTTTACATCGGCTGCTTTGGAACAATCAGGAGAAAATTGGCCAGTATCTTTCCAGCAACAGGTATGCATTTTCAGTCTTGGTGAAAATTAAACACTTAGTTTAAATTTCATTTATAAAATTTTTTTTTAAACAAACAGACTTTTTTTTTTAGATTTTTTTTTTTAATTTATTATGTATACAACATTCTGCTTCCATATATATCTGCACACCACAAGAGGGCACCAGATCTCATAACGGATGGTTGTGAGACACCATGTGGTTGCTGGGAATTGAACTCAGGACCTCTGGAAGAGCAGTCGGTGCTCTTAACCTCTGAGCCATCTCTCCAGCCCCATTTATAAAATTATTGATCCCGAATAAAACCTTCTTTGCAGCTTTTTGCCTTAGGAATTGTGATTTGGAAAGAGAAATGCAGATTTACATGCATATGGCTAAACCAGCTGATGTTACATGATCAACAACACTGTTGTTGTTGTAGAGCTTGTGATACTATTATGTGCATGTAAATAATGCTTCATATAGAAAATACCAAATCAGTCAGCCATGGTGCCATACACTTTAATCCCAGGTGGATTTCTAATTTTGAGGCCAGCTTGGCTGGTGTACATAGAGAGTTCCAGGTTTGCCAGGGCCACATAGTAAGACCCTGTCTCAAAAGAGAGAAGGAATACAAAAGAGAAATAGGGAATGCCAAAGAGAGGGGTGGGGGAATGTAAAAGAGAGAAAACAGATCCAGTAACTGAAATTATTTTATTAGCTGTTTTAGTCAACACTTCTTGTGACATAAATTACATGCTGTCCTTTCTGAGAGTTCTTTTTTAATTATATAGGATTGTAAAGGGCTTCAATTTCTGTCTGAAGAGTTCCCTTATCTGCCAATAAAAAATGGTTTACTCACTTGTGAGAAAACAGGAGACCATAATGCTATGGTTAAACAATTATGAGATGGGAGTTTAAAAGACAAGACTTATTAATTCTTTATGAATTATTAATGGATTAAAGTAGGCATGGATATGACTGACATGTGTCACTAAAATAGGAAAAGGAAGTGCTTTCATCCTCGTGACAAGAAAATAACCTAGAACTTTTAAATATGAACCTTCTCTTCTCTTTTTTGATTTGAATATGTATTTGCAGTTTGATGCTAAGAGCATTTTAAATGTGCTATTTTAAAAAATGATATATTTCAAATATGAAAATATAGACAATGATTTGACAATTTCATGTCTGTCAAATAGCTTTTAGCATCATGTAATTTTGATATAAACACGGTCTTAATAATATTTTATTTGCTGAGAAGGGAGGGAAGGTAGGAGAGAGAGAGAACACTGTGTAAGTATTCAAATAAATGAGCCATGTCAAGTGGCTCACAACTGTCTCTTAATTCCACCTCCAAAGGATATGATACCCACTTCTGGCCTTATACACATATATGCATAAGTAAAAAATCAAAATTTTAAAAACATATACTTTTGAGCTGTGTATGATAGTATACAGGGGTATGATCCCAGAACTTGGGAGGCCAAGGGAGAGAATAATGAGTTTGAGGCCAACCTGGACTACTTATAGTAAAACCCTGTTCAAAGAAAAAAGGTCAGATGACGGACGGAAGGAAGGTAGGTACATCAAAAATATTCAAATTATCTGTGGTTACATATACCCATGTCCTAAACTGTTTTTCAAGATGGAGTCATTTTACCCTAAGAAAAAGTAGATGAGAATGTTACAAGTATCAATTCTACAAAATAAATTAACTTAATAATCAATTTTATAGTTGGGAAATGGTTGTATTTTTAATATTGCTTACAAATCAGCAAGGAATAAGTAGTTAAAAAGAAAGCAACCAGTGATGGTCTAAGGAATGTTAGACTGCCCAGTTAATGTGAAGGACCATTTCCTGAGCATTGTCTGTTGTTGCTAGGGATCATAAAGCTGTTGGAAGACGACCTTTTGATAAGATGGCCACGCTTCTTGCATACCTGGGTCCTCCGGAGCACAAGCCCGTGGCAGATACACACTGGTCCAGCCTTAACCTTACCAGTTCCAAGTTTGAGGAATTTATGACCAGGTAAAAGACAACTTTAAAAGGGTGATTGTATTGGGGGGCGGGGTTCAGAAACAAAATTTACCAGCATACCACTTAGTAAGTGCTTGTATTGCATTTTTGTGACCATGTTTGCTTGTTTTGATATGTTGATTTCCTTATAAACATAATGGTGTCATTTGTTTGTTTATTTGTGTGTGTGCTGGTGTGCCCTTGTACACAGCTAGTATATGAAGTCAGAGAACCGCCTATGGGAGTCATTTCTGTCCTTCCATGTGTCCCAGGGATCAAGCTCAGGTTGTCAGGCTGAGCCATCTTGCTGGCTCTCTTTGTCATGTTTTTCATTTAATACTTTCAAGAACATATAGGTAACATTTTCTTATCATAATAGGAAGATAACAGACATAATTGACCTGGATTCACACCTGATTCATGGTTCTTTTGAATTTAAGTTCTAAATTCTTTCTATCATACTAACTTTGAATCCTTTAAAACATTAATGGTTTTAACCTCCTTTAGAGTAAGGCCTAGAAAATACAGTATATTCAATATATCTACAACAAATGTTTCTGTGGACATTTGTTTTTGCATCTCATGTAGAGGAATCTAATCCATGAACTCAAAGATTCTCACTTTTAGACACATACTAGATGTTTGCTAAATATGTCTCTTTTTATATTTCACAAATGCTGTATTGAGGCTGTGAGTTGGTTGTTTAATTCATAGTATGTGCTGAAGACAGAAAGAAAACGCTCTCATTTGACAGTCAGTTAATGTACAAGAATTACATTAATATAGTAAGATCCTGTTTTGGAGAGAGATGAGATGAGGAAAAGGAAAGATAGAATGAGAGGATCAATTCAATGTATGTCTAGTAAATATTACAGAAGCCACATTTAGTAAGAATAGGAAGAGGTGATATATTGGTAGAGATAATGGATATGAATTTTTCATTCATATCCTAGGGTTTATAAATCACTTAAAACTTATAAAAGAAGCACACAGAGTTTCAGCAGACTATAAAACCTAAGCCATAGTCTTTCAGAAATTTATTTCAGTACATACAGGAATTTAATGTGAAAAAAGTTTTCATAACCAGGGAGACTAGGACAGACTCAAAATAAAAGCTGGGTAATCATCAGGGAAAAGATGTTCATGCTATTTGTGAAGATACACTTAGTACAAATCAAGGAAGAAAACAAAGGGGAAGCAAGCTATTTTCATCCCTGTAAAATTCATATATAAGAGAAGATTAATGAACTGCTTGCAAAAAATACTCAAAAACTGTTATCAGGGAAAAAATATACCATGAGTAAAAGATAATCCTGGGCTGTCTCCCTGTCCAGCAGTATTGTTTGGTAGCCCCAAGAAAGTTCTCATGACTCAGGACAACACCTTAACATTTTACCCTTCAGAAAACCTGTTGCTTTGTCAGTATTTTATCTGCTTGGTAATCTCTATAAAGCCTCTGAGTGATTCTGCTCATTCTTTTAGGCATCAGGTACATGAGAAGGAAGAGTTCAAGGCTTTGAAAACTTTAAGCATCTTCTACCAAGCTGGCACTTCCAAAGCTGGGAATCCTATTTTTTATTATGTTGCACGGAGGTAAGAGATAACATTTTAGTCTCTTTGAGTGTGGGTTTTTTTAAATGATAGCAAATGAAGAAACGTGGTTGGATTTTTTTTTTTTTTCTATTTGAATTAATAGCCCTTAAAGATACACTTTCCTGGATAGTCAGCCATCTATTTTAAAATGCTGCTCACTATTAGCTATCAGTTTCAGACTACTTGCTTCACATTGTTGTCTCTCTGGTACATCAGATGTTAAAATACCACCACAGGGAATTATTATCAAAGAGAAAGGTCAGAAAGAACCTTCGTTTGTTTTCAAGTATATGCTGATTTTGTAATACCTGTAACAAAACAATTGGTATCTCCCCCTTTTAAGAAGAAAAACCTTGTAGAACCTGTTTCCGAGAATTCTTAACAATGTATTGTTTGAGATTGCATCAGGATGATTTAAGAAATAATTCTGAGAGCTGAGGGAAATGTATGTAAAGATGGACAGGGGTGGCTTGGAAAATAGACTATGTTGTTGTTAGTCATGCTGTGAACTCCTCCTTCTCCATGGCAGTGGGCTTGCATTGCCTCCCCTGCCTTGTGAAAAGTAGTATGTCATGGATGGTACTTGGTTAGACTCTGCCTCCCATTGGAACGGCATACCTCAAGGTGGCTGAAATTTGAATATTGAGTAATGCTACACAGTAGCTAGGGATGTGGAAATGCAAAGGGCAGCCCAGCAGCTAGAGGACTTAGTCTTTCTGAGTTTCCCAAACTTAACAAAAATTGAGTAATTATGTTAATTTACTTGATGGTTATAATAGCAAAAACCTGACAGTGGCTGAGAAATCTTACAAAGTAGGAGAAGAAAGAAGGATGGAAGATGAGGGCCTCATTTAACTAGATATTTAGCTGTCCAGAGCACCAGGAACCAGGGAATAGAAGAAAGTTGCAGAAATCACATTTATCTTTGCTAGTCCTTTTTAACAACTGTAAGGACCATCTTATTCTAGCCAAGTGTAGTGGCACATTTCTAATTAACAGCACTCAGAAGGCTGAGGCATGAGCATTGGTTGAGTTAGGAAGTCACCCTGGGCTATAGGGTGAGACTTTATCTCAAAAAAGAAAATGGGAAGGAGAAAAAAAAAAAAAAAAACCCTTATAGTTGCATGAAACTCTGTTCTTGTCTCAGTTGCTCTTTCTAAAATAATTTTCTTTTGTACTTAAGATAAGTCATGTTTGTATTTCAACTTTAACCTTTAGCACTCCCACAGTGTCTTGACTCCCTATCATATTTAAGTAGGAAAGACTGGTGAAGAGGAAGGTAGATGTGTACCTCAATTCCCATCCCCCTTTGAGTTCTTAGTACTTTACAGCTGCAAAAGGTGGAGGTGTGAAAGCTGGATTTTCTTTTTCTCCTTAAGGATAAGAAAGTGTAATGCTGAGGAAAGCAAACTGTTCTGGCTTTCAGTGGGTTGTCCACAGCTGTATATTATGCCTAGAAAGCATGGGCTTGAAGTTTCCAGGGGTTCCCATTCTGCTTCTATTTAGCTGTTCTGACCCTTCCTCATTGAGAAGGAAGGAAGTTCACTTGTTAACTACTGTGTATGATTTTGTAACAAAGTTATGTGTAAGTTGAAGGTCTTCTTTTTCTTTTTTGATATGACCTTGATAAATCAACTTTTCAATACTTTGTAGTTTTAGTGTTTTGCTTTATGCTTTGAAATGGGGCTTCACTAAATAGCCTGGCTGTCCTATAATTCATGATCATCCTGCCTCAGCCTCCTCAGTGCTGGCCTTTTTTTTTCAAATGTGTTTGAACATGCATGTTTATCTGTGCATCACAGGTGTGCCTGGTGTCTTCAGAGGAGAGAGAGGGCATCAAATCCCCTGATGCTGAATTTAGAGACAGCTGTGAACTGCCATGTGGGATCTTGGAATCAAATTTAGATTCTTCCGACAAACAGCTAGTGCTTTTAACTGCAGAGTCATCTCACCAGCCCCTGAGTGCTGGTCTTACAGCCATGCCTGGTGCCTTTTCATTTCTAAGACCTAGTAGAGCTCCTCCTGGCCCTCGTTTTTTATTGGATATGATACTTAGCTCCAGGATAAATGGGCACAGTAGAAAGAGCAGAGCAGGGCCCTGTTTCTCATTGTCTTGGTAGTAAGTGAAAGCCTTGTCTGTACAGTCATCTTGTCAAGGACTCTTGAGTCTGACTCCTTCGAGGGCATTCCTGTATTTCAGTGGCTTAGACTACTATGCATTAGGAAACATTTTTGAATTGTGGATTCCGATCTCTACAGACATCTCAGGTTTTAATGTCAAATTGGCCTTATCTTCATACCATGTTTTCTTTCAATGTCCCTTCTATTTCTTACTTGTTCAAATATTTCCCTTTCTTCTGTCTTTGTTGTTAAATCACCGAGTCTTGATTTTTACCTGTGAGATCTGATATATCAATTGAGTTATTTTAGTTCACGCTTTGGTTGTTACCAAATTTCTCTTATTTTCTCAAGAGGATATGTAACCTGAAAAATAAAAGACCCAGAGACAGATATTGATGTTCAAGCTTCAAGCTGAAAATCAGAGAAGCAAAGTAGCCAAGCCAATAGCTCTTTTCTCTATCTCAGACTGAAAGGGTTGATCCTGTCTCCACAAGGTTCTCCTCAACGTGGCTGGAGACTAATCTCTGAATGCAGCCTGAGACACTGGGGTCCTGTGTTTTATATACCTCTCTAGGGCTGGGATTAAAGGCATGAGCTCCAATTCTCTTTTACACTGATTCATTTTGTATAGATCTGGGTAGCCTTGGACTCACAGAGATATCCATCTGCCTCTGTTTCCTGATTCCTGGGATTAAAGGTGTATGCCACCACTGCCCAGCTTCTATGGCTTTCTAGTGTGGCTGCTGGGATTAAAGGTGTGGATCACCATTGCCTGACCTCTATAGCTTGTGGCTGACTTTAGATCCTGAACCCTCCAGTAAGCTTTATTAAATCATAAATAATATATCACCACAAGATGGGCCCAAAGAAAAGCATGAATCAGTAGAGCCATCCCAGATGGAAATAGAAGTAAACCATAGTTCCTGTGAAAACCAATATACACTCTTTGTTTCTTGGTTTTGTGTTTAATTTCATTACATGGTTTTCTGATTTCCTTATCTTTTCAACTTTAGCTCAGCCAGTGACCCCTTCATTACCTCAGCATTGCATACTTGAAGTTCCTGAGAGGAAATATGTTGGTCAGTTGAAAATCATCTTTGTTAGGAAGACTTTCTGTGCTAGATGTTGACCACCTAATAGAGACCTGGCTGCTCCAAGCCAAGTGCATGTCCTGGCCCAGTAGTCATGTAATTCAAAATGTAGCTATTCATTGTTCACCAGTGACTGTCCTAAGACACATGTCAGTTTCCAGGACCATCACTTTAGCAAGGAAGATGGTCCCTTTGGCTCTTTAGGCCTGATCATGAACTTATGGTTAGAGCTCAGTGGTAAAGCCAGGTACACATGGATGGCATGAACTGAAAGGCAAGGATGAGAGCAGGGTTTATTTCCCAAAGGAAAATTGGATAGCCAATACCCAGATGAAGAAAAGTGAGCAGGCAGAAGTAATAAAACTCTCTCCATGTTCCTTTAAAAGACTCATGAAAGGCTCAATGTGGTGGTGAACCTGCAGTTCCAGCACTGGAAAGGCCGAAACAGGAATTTCAAGTTCAAGACCAATCTGGATATAGGTAGTTTAAGGCTAGTCTTGGCTACCATGAGAACTTTTCTTACAAACAAGGAGACCCATAAAAGATGACTCTGACATTTTCTTGCAAAGTACAGAGAGAGAGAGAGACAGACACACACACAGACAGACAGAGACTGTCTGTCCACAGAGAACTGTATATAACTATACAAGTGTTGACTTTTGAGCCGGGTGTGTAGCTCGGCAGTAACTCGTTTGTTCAGCATGCATGATGTCCAGGGCTCAGCACCCAGATACACACTTTCAAACAAAGCACTAGGACATTCACATTGCTCATATTACTTCTCTTAGGAGAGTGGACATGCCTGGAGAATGTAGAGGACCAATATTATATTTCTGTCATTGGTCTCTTTTTTTTTATTTTTAACCTAAAATTTTAAAACCTAAGCGTTTCAGTGGAGAGTTTCCTCTGTGGGGTACTAGGGTTCTTCACAAGTTTTCTTGTCACGTTAATACATATTATAATTTGCATTTACTTAATGCTTTCTTTACATCAGACAAGCTGCACATTACATAATTTTTTGTTTAATCCTTACAGTAATCTTCTGAGATAGTATTAACAATACTTAACTATCAAGGGAAGCTCAAACCTATCTATCAGAAAAATCTGAATAACTAAACATTGTATATGCCCTCCAAACTTCCACATCAGAATCTAGGGACAAGACTTAATTTGTATATTTAAGCTGGCTACCCCAAATGATTATCTGTAGTCAGTTTGTTTGGGTTCTCCTGGGTCACTTTACTCTTGGTAGCTCAACTAATTAGAATCATCACCTAATCTAAAGTTCCTAACACACTGATAATTAACCATAGGAATTGTTATTGTTAGCATGCCAAGTTTGTCGAGTTAAACCCATCCTTGTAATTGAACATAAAAATCCAACCAGCATTCCTTTAATCTCAGCACTTAGTCAAAAGGCAGAGGGCAGGCAGATCTCTGTGAGTTTGAGGTCATCCTCATATACATAGTGAGTTTCAGGACAGCCGGCGCTACAGAGAAAACCCCCTGTCTAGGAGAAGGGAAGGAGATGGGAGAGGTACCAAAGGAGAAGGATGGACGAAGAAGGAGGGAGGAGGAGCAGGAAAAGGAAGAGGAGGAAAAGGAAAAAATCCAATGAACAATTAAGAGACACTTCTTCTCTAGATAGAATGAGTTCTTAGTTCTAAGCATCTGATTTGAAAATAGTCTTTTGAAAAACAAGTCAAGATTTATTCAAAATGCACTCTTATCATTGGATCAACAGTATTCTGCTTTTAAAATGTACTGGGATGACCCATTGCTATCACACTCTCATGAAAATAGCATTCCACTGGTGAGTATGTTTTGTAAAAGACTGTTCTTTATACATTACCAGTACTTTCAATCTATTTAATTAAAAATAATAAAATACAAAACAGCTTCTCCCATACCATTCTTTATCTCCTACCTTTTCCTCCCCCCTTTGGTTAATTGCCTCCTATGTTATTTCTTCTCATACCTTTAATATAAACATTTGAGTTCTGATTTGGCCCACATTTAAAACACAAATGTAATGTTTATTTTGGCATTTAATTGGGCACTTATAGAAAGGAACCTATAATATTGATGTAGTGTTTAAATTTATACAATTAAAACTTACCAAAACCCAAATCACAACTAGAATAATGATAATTTCTTACGCAGTAAATTAAATAAATTTTATTTTTTTAGTGTGCTTATCATTTAGCAAATAATATGAGGGACTGAAGTGAGCAGGTGTTCCAGCTCACGTCTGCCTGAGTATGCACAAAAGAGTAAGAACACTACACAAACAAAGAGAGTGAGTGTTGGACATTGGTTTGAGGACTGTGCCACCACCTGCTAAAGTCGTTGCAGTCGTATTTATGTAGGGCCTTGAATGCATGTTTCCTTGCCAGGTGGTCTTGGAGATCAACTTTGAAGACTTCGTCTCAGGGGTGGGGCTGCTTCCAAGCTGTGTTGTCGTTATAGAACTTAGGCTTGTTGTGGCCTGTGAGCTCATGGTGGAAACTGAGGTCGTCAGACTTGAGTTTTCTGTAGAACTTAAGGTTGTTGTTCCCATAATACGAGCATATATGAGGAGCAGGCCGATGGTGAATAAATGCTTGATCATCATTTTTCCTTTGCTTTAAAATGATTATAAAATTTAATATTCAGTTCACAAACACATGGACAATCATATATCCTCATTTGTGTTTATTTAGTATGTTCACATAATATAAATAGGCTTTTTTATTATTAATGAACAAATAACAACTTCCTTCCTATACATCTCTTAATAGAAGACCTGCTTTCTGTCTAGGTCACTCACTTCAGGAATAAGCATTCTGAATATTAGATTGAGCTTGATTTTGTTGTCCTGTTTTGCAAACTAGTTAAACATGAGGCATTTGAAGCAATAGAATGGGGTCAGTGTTAAGAGCAGGGAAGCAGGAAAGGACAAGACAGGTTGAGAGAATGGGGTAGCGAAAGGAGTGAGGCAGTGACACGTCCTTCTTCAAATTTAGCCTAATGTCACAAATTAGAATGTTACTTTTCAATATTTATAACAAAAATGGAAGGTGAAAACTCACTAAACCAAATGATCTCAGCGCTGAGGTTCCCTTCATTTTATCTTCTTTGGGGATGGGAAGAGCAGCTGTATTAGAGTATTTCATAACTTTTTAAAAAGAAGGAAATCTAGAATTGATTAAAATCAATCTGTCATTTTACAACCTGGTCTACACAAGGGACATAGCTTGTCTAGGCCTGTCTTAAAGTAGGCAGAACTAGAGCCCAAGTCTGACTCCTAGTCCAGTGTTCTTTAACAGGTGAAGCTGGTAACACAGAGTAGATTGCTATACCAAAGAGCACCATTTCTAAAGTTAGGCTAGTCTTCTTTTAGCCTGTGTTCAAATCTGATGGCTTGCTACATCTCTGATAATTCAATAGACCCTTGCTTACCATGATTAAATAGTTACACATTTTTATTCAAAACTTAAACAATATATACAACTAGTTTTATTTCATTCTAATACATAGTTAGATATTTTCAAGTTACTATTACCTTTTGATTTGGTGAAGTACTTTTGAAGATTTTTTTAATTCAGCCCTTCTCTGGTGTGCTGGAGAATGATTGTGAAAGGAATTTTCTTCCCACTCACTGCGTGCTGTTTAATATAGCTAGCAAGTCAGTCACATGCTCAAAGCCTCGCCTCTTTGGAAATATTCAAATGAGTATTTTCCAAACATCTAGTGTAGACAGGCAGACTTTGACAGAGATGAAGGAATTCACATAAAGTCTTTGTAAAATGTACATATTTAAAGGCTCCAGTGAATACTTCACTAGAATTACCCATTCTGTATACACTAGTAGATTGCTTTATTGGATTGATGCTATCTAGATTAGTATACAGTTCTGTTGTGATAATCATGATCTTAAATAAAGAATGTTAAAGATGGAGAGTTAAAAATAATTTAGGAATTTTACATTTTAGGAAGTTAAATGTTGGTATGTAAAAGGTAAAAGCAGCCTCAGATAAGTTAAACTGTATTCATGTGGAACTTTTAAAAAAACTATGCATGGAAGTAATAGTGTGATACTGAGTTCACAAACAATGTATTAAACCACCTATGTGATGGGATTAAGTAAATTATTTCAAGGAAAGTTATGTTTTGGTCAGTTTTTCCTTGATCAGTATGCAGGGAAGTTGGCCTGTGTTGTGCTAAGGCTTCATTGCACTGGCATGCACTGTGAACGTAGCAAGGATGGACAACAGTGTTGACACTCAAGGAAGTCACTGTGTAAGTGGCAAAAGAACAAGTCAGTACCTGTTCCTTCCTTTACTCTGTTGTGAATGTTTCCCCCTCCTTTTGAATGAATAGGCAAATGCTTGCTAAACCTTTAGCCTCACTTAATGGAGGGTGGTTGTGGTCATACTTAGGAAATAAACAAAAGAAGCCTCCTGGCAACCAGAGTAAATGCTATAAATCAGATGACCAAGATAATGCCTGGTACCATTCGAGGGTTTACTCTGGGGAATGTGGTATAATGGTTGTAGTGATGTTTTGTCCTTGAGTTGACTGTGGCCTGTAATTAATTATATTTTTCCAATCCTGACCTTTAATTTATCCTTTCCTCTTTTTTTTTCCTCCCTTTGAGACAGAATCTCCCTAAGTATCTTAGATGGCCTTGAATTCACCATCCTCTTACCTCAACTTCAGAGTACTGAGATTCCAGTGTGAGCCGCCATTCCTGGCTAGTCAACTTATTATTGTACTTCTAACAACTCAGTCTCATCTTTTTTTTTTTTTAAAGATTTTATTTATTATGTATACAACATTCTGCTTCCATGTATATCTGCACACCAGAAGAGGGCACCAGATCTCATTACAGATGGTTGTGAGCCACCATGTGGTTGCTGGGAATTGAACTCAGGACCCCTGGAAGAGCAGTCTGTGCTCTTAACCTCTGAGCCATCTCTCCAGCCCCCTCAGTCTCATCTAAAAGTTGCTTGGAGTCTTTTTCCTCTAGCAACTACTTCCCCCTTGTATAGGGGGAACGGGAGTGGGGCTCCTGAGCTTTACCTCCCTCCCTACCCATGAGAATGTTAATAGGTCCATTTTCGTGAGGGTTGTCACCACTGCAGTAACTCAAGTTGGCAATAATCACATCCAGCCCAGAGAAAGCTTTCAGGCCTAGCGTTTGACTTTGTACCAGTTCTCCAAAGGTTCAGTGCGCATCTCCAAAACCCCAGAAGACAGTAGTAGATCTAGATGACGTTAGAAAGGTGATGAATAAACTTTTGTTGTAATAGCTGGTGATAATTTGGGGGCTATTTATAATATCTATGCTAACTATGCTAACTATGTGCTAGGTATGTGATGTTCTGCTTTTCATCCTGCTTTCTGCCTAAAAGGCTGATCTGTGTAGAGAATTTCATTGAACTTTTCTCATCTCTTAATTCCTGTTGACCAATAGGGAATACAAAGAGACTGAAGAAAGAAAGGGTAGGTGAGGAATGTACTTTCTTGTACTGGGGTCTGGCTACATCCCTCTGTGAAATGATGGTTTTGTTGGGCAATCCTCCTATATATCTGCTTTCTGGTCACTGCTCTACTTCAACTGGTTGTTTCTGAACCTTTTGTAATTGTCTTAAGCCTTGCCTTTTCCTTTTTATGGAGTCTCTTGGATCCTAATTTTCCACCTACTAGAGTTACTAATTCTATAGATTGTGTACTATATCCTCTAAAGTCTGAATTGTTAAGAATTCACAAATGGGGGACTGGAGAGATGGCTCAGAGGTTAAGAGCACAGACTGTTCTTCCAGAGGTCCTGAGTTCAATTCCCAGCAGTCACATGGTGGCTCACAACCATCTGTTAGGAGACCTGATGCCCTCTTCTGGTGTGCAGATACACATGGAAGCAGAATGTTGTACACATAGTAAATAAATAAAATCTTTTAAAAAAAACAAAGAATTCACAAATGCATCTAGCTCCAAGGATTTCAAATCAGAATTAATAGATCCATGCCTAATTTGCAGGTTTATTTATTAATTGCAAGATTTCTAGGGACCTTATTAGAATCCCCAGTATATGGCAAGTAGGTAAAGCCACCATTAGTTTAAGAATCTTGTAAATCTTTGGGCGTGGTGGTGCCTGCATTTAATTCTAGCATTCGGAGGCACTGGAAGATAGACATTCATGAATTTGAGGCCAGACTGGTCTACATAATAAGTTTGAGGCTTACCAGGCCTACATAGTGAGATCCTGCTTAAAAACCAAACAGATAAGAAATGTAGCTCAGCAGTTTACACTTGATCCTCTTGCAAAGAATCTACTTTGTTTACCAATACCCACATGGTGGCTTACAACCAACTGCCAACTGCAGTTCCAGGGACTCAGTCTTCTGCAGACTTCTGAATGCACATCACACATACACTCACTCACTCACTCTCAGACAAGCAAACACACACATCATTAACAAATGCTAAACAAAATTGGAAGAAAGAATATTGTAATTTTAAATTTCTTTGTGTTTAGAGCTGGAGATTAGTAAGCGGTGAGGATGATTTTTTCCATATTCTCTATGTAGGCAATATTGATTTTGAACTTCTGTCAATCCTCCTGCCTCTCCCTCTCAAATGTTGAGATTATAAGCATGCACCACTATGCCCAGCTTATAAATGGGTTTTTACTTAAATTTAGCAGTTGAACATTTAAAGCATATTGCTAGTGCATAGCATTGAAAAAAATGGCTCTTTGGTGTTTGTTTGTTTGTTTTAAAGATTCATTTCTGTTCTTTTTAATTATGTGTAGATATGCATGTCTGCATGTGGCTGCGCATGAGATTTGTGCATGTGCTCAAGGAGGACAGAGAAGTCAGAGCCTCTGGAACTAGAATTGCAGGCATTTGTGAGCCTGCTGCTGATGTGCTCTTAACCACAGAGCCATCTCTGCAGTACAGAATTGCTTTTAAACAGATGATTTGAAAACTTCCTAAGACAGCAGATGTACAACTATGCAAAAAGGCAGGCTGCTGTTAGATTTAATCCTGAGTAACTTAGAACTGCACAGAAACCATCATTTTCTTCTGTAGTAAAATAACATCTTTGTTTAGAAATATAATAGGAAAAAATATTCCCCCTGATATATTTATTATATGCATCTACATGAGGAACTGTATTAAAGGGTCACAGTATTAGGAAGGTTAAGAACTATTCCTCTAGAGACTGGCAAAGCAGTAGACTTTGCTCCTAAGACTTAGAATGCCAAACACACATCCTCAATATCACCTTCACTGTGTGGTAATAAAGTACTGCTAAAACTGTTTTCTAGATGGTTGTTGATGTCATGGTAGAATGCTTGTTAGTCATCCTGGTGCATGGTAACATCTGGGAAAGAACATTCCATACTTGATACCTTGTCCCTCACCTTTGCTCCAGTTACGCAGACCACCTCACCAGTGTCCTCTGCCTGCCCTGGTGGACTGCCATTCCTTCCATTAATAAGGGCAAACGTGAACTTTCCACTCAGCTTATCTCAGTAACCTGAGTCTTAGTCCTCTAAGCAAGGTTGCTCCCCCAAAATAAGGTTGTATGTGTGCATCACTGATCATAAAATTCACCCTTTTAAAGTACACAGTTTCATTGATTTGGCATATTTTGAGTTGTACTTTTATCACTCCTAGCCAATAAAAGCCCTTAATGAGCACCCCCATTACTCCCTTTTCCGTAGCACCTGATAGTGCTACTAATCTGCTTTGTGTCTCTATGGGTTACGTATCATAGATATTTAATATGCGTGAATTATACAGTATATGTTCCTTTGTGACGTACTTCACACATCTTCAATGTTCCTCTGTTGTGACATATAAACTTCATTTCATTTTATATCTGACTAATATTCCACTATATTACTATTGCACTGTTTATTTTTTAATCTGTTAATGAAATTTTCTCCACTTTGCAGTCGTTGTGCATAGTGCTTCTGTCAATACTTTTGTGTGTTTGTGTGGGGATCTGGGTTTTCAGGGTTTTAGATACAAATCTACAAGTGGAGTTACTGAAGCATGTGAACCTCTGAGGAACTGACTAACTTTTCCCAAGTGCATGTCCCATTTTACTTTCCTACATAGTGCATGAGAATTCTAGATTTCCCACACCCTGGCCATATGCTTGCTGTTAACTGTTTGTCTAGGCAAGTTCTGGTAAGCTCTTCTTCCTCTAAACCACAGTGGGTTCTGTTGTTATTTTACAATGACCGTGTCAGAATATAATTTTCTGCTTCTACATTTAGTTCCTAGGTTTTATGTATCTTTATGTGAATGCACAGGAAATCTAGCATAGTATGAAATTTCACGGAACAAGTAACAGATAGACCTCAATTTTGTTTGTTGTATTCTGTTTTTGAGATGGGGATTTGCTTTATAACCCAGCTGATCTTGAACTCAGGATCCTGGCTCTGTCTCCTCAATGCTAGGATTACAAATATGTGTCACCAAGTCTAATCTAGCCCATTTTTAGTGATACATATATACAGTTATTCATTGAAAGCATTTAAATTTGACCATTTCAATTGCAAATGCACATGGTTTTTATTTGAAGAAAGAATACTTGATTTAATATTAATGAGTAGATTAGAATTGGAGCTCTAGCTATGTGTAGTGTTGCACACTCATGTTGTAGCATGAGTTCAAGCACATGTTATTTAGATCCCACATCTTTACAAAAAAGAAGGGGAAAAACAGTAGAATTGAAGTTCTAAAGTGACCTGGAAGAGTTCTTCAGTGGTTCTCTTTTCTGCGATTCTTAGTTTGTAGCAGCAGAGAGGCCTGGTGTTCAATTGCATTACTTTACAGAGTGCTTTCGTGACTGATACATGTGGACCAACCGACCTGACATGTCTTTTAAGAGTGGTTAGTGGTTATGATCCAGCTGCTTCTCTATTAAAAACAGGTGCTTGAATCAATTACTTTTTAGTGCATACAGTCCTTGAAAGTAAATAATCCTGAGAATACTTACAAGGTTTATTTTAAAATAGATTAAATTTTAGAACAAATATGTAAGATAAAAATCTAATAGATATTGGTCTCTACAAGAAGAGTCACCAGTAGAGATGATGTATTTAAAACTGCGCTGCCTTTGAACACAACATTTTAGAGAACTAAATGTTAGGTGTGGAGGGAAACACTATCAGGATCTGAAGCATATTCTTTTAGAATATGGCAGAAAAACATGCTTGACCTTTCTTTGTTTTGTTTAAGATGACAAAATATTGTTTAGTTACAGTGATGCTTGGTTCTTTTTCATTTTAATGTAAAAACTGCTTGTGTTGTTGTTGGGTTTTGTTGTTTTTTTTTTTTTTTTTGTGTGTGTGTGTGTGTATATTGTGTGTTCTTTTTTTGTTTTAAGACAGGGTTAAAAACTGCCTCTTGCTGGGCAGTGGTGGTGCACGCCTTTAATCCCAGCACTCAGGAAGCAGAGGCAGGTGGATCTCTTGTGAGTTTGAGGCCAGTGTGGTCTACACAGAGAAACCTTTTCTTTTTGAGAAATAAAAATACAAAACAAAAGGAAAAAAATTAAATTTAAAAATTGCCTCTTAGTAGGTTGGGGTTTTTTTTTGGGGGGGGTCCTAAAAATGACTTAACATGGTTGCTTTGAAATACACAAAAATTCAGGTGTATCACATGATATTCATACTTAAAAATAATATACTCATGATTTGTATGTGAAATTGTTTTTTCCTAGTTTAAAGTGATTTCTTCATTCTCCAATTCATTTAAGGAAACTTTGGCTTTCACAATGTATCTGTAAATTCAGACAGTGGTATAGAGTTTCCTGATACAATTTGAAGTTAAGACCAAAGACTTAAGACTCTTTTATGAAAGCAAGAGAGCTGGATATGGTGGCATAAACCTGTAATCCCAACATTGGGGAGGTTGAGGCGGACTAAGATAATGATTTCAAAGCCATCATATACTTTATAGTAGGCTCTCCCTTCTGCAGCAAAAGATTTGAATATGATCTTGTAGAAAAGTCATACCATGAGGAAGTAATAACCCCTACAGTTAGATGAAATTATTTTTAAACAATTACTTTACCTAATTGTCATTGGTATGAGGAAATACAGTTGAATATTGAGTGTCTACACAATAGAGCTGGTAAATGGCTGTGGCTGTGTGCCAGATTTTCTTATACTACATAATATCTCAGATTGTTAGTGGTCACTGAGGCTTTGGTTGGCAACTGATTGCCTTCCTCGTGGTTATTGTGGTATATGGCATCTTTGTTTTCCCTTACTGATGATTTGGTGTTTCCCCTTCTCTCTATTTGCTGAAAAGCCATTAAATCGAAGCTTATTTTCTGTTGAAGCAAGCATTTGGTAGTCATTCAAACTCCCTCAGCTTTTAGAAGTGTTCATTGTGTTTTTGGACTGTGACTATGGACAAAAAAATAATAATAATAATGCAAAAAATTGTATTTCCTGATGTGATTAGTCTGATGGCCTGAGTTCAGATCCTCAGAACCCAGACAAAAGCTGTCAGCAATAGAGTACAACTCCCCTAGAAAGACGAAAGGTGGAAATAGGGAGAATCTCCTAGAAGCCCATGAGCCAGTGAGGCTAGCGTATGTAGCACAGCAGCAAACAACAAGAGAGACTCTGCCTCAAACAAGTTAGAAGTTGAAGACCAGCAGGCGAGGTTATCTGACCTCTGTACAGCAGTGTACGCACGCACGCACGCATGCACATTTTAAATCATTTTCTGTGAGGTAAACAACAAATCAGCTATTTGAAGTATAACTGTGTAGAGGAAATTATGTGCACACTCGCACATGCAGTTAAGCGTGTATGTGCACAGGATGTTCCTGTCTCCACCTCCCATGCTACCACACCTAGCTTCTTAAGTAGGAATTGGGGATCCAATAAGGTCTTCAAGTTTGCTAAGAAAGCACTTTACTGACCGAGCCATCTCCCTAGACCCTAACCAGTCCTTAAAACACTCTTGTAGAATGTATGTATTTTAAACTGCTTTTGAAATCAGATTGCTAGTTAACAAGATAACAGACTTTAAATGACACAACTTAATCCTGTTCTTTCTGTTAAACTACAGTGCACAGCTGAGCAATTTTGCTACTTTTGTTGTGTGTGCATGTTTGATTTCTGTACTTTGTAAATAGCCTCAACAAATTCAGAATCTCAAGCCAGGGATTCTGATGAGAAAAAATGTTTATATCTAGTATTTCTCACCTAGTTTTTTAAAGCATTTAATGGATGGAAGACAGTTGAACCAAAATGGCATTTCTTAAAAGTTGAGCTTCTTAAAGACCTCATTTTGCTCTACAGTTTTCAGTGTGTGAAACAAATGAGTCTGCTTAGCACATTAATACATTGAGGTGACAGTAGCTTTCACTCCCTGGATGACTTCTTTTGAGCAACTTGCGCTATTAAGTTATTTGGGAATTTTACAGAATTAATAACAATTAGCAACTCTCTAGAATTGGTTCTCTACACTGTAACTCTACACTGCCCTGAACTAATTTCTTGTATGACAAGTAGTACGCCAGCCAGAGCCTTCATTCTGATTTTATTTTCCCCTCTGAGATGAGTGGTCTTGCTAAATTACCCAGGCTGACTTTGAGCATGTCACAGATACTATAAGTGTATTTTACCACACTTGGGTTCCTTCATTCTTAACTTTTCTTTCATCTCCCTCGGGACTTTGCATTGACATAAATGGAAGAACCATAGATTCTAGACTAGACTTGGCTTGTAAGTAGGTCATCATTAGTGCACTGGCCACATCTTTGATCTGTTCTTCTTGTTACTTAGGAATTCAGATAAAGATCGTCCATAAAAGAAACTTGAGAAAAATAATATCAAAACTGAAATACAAAAGGTTGCCAACATAAGGAGAGGGGCATATAGCATCCCTGAAAACCTGGTGCTCAAAGAGAGCATAGTGAATTGGAGAGAAGTTTGTTTTGCTTGGGCTACATTAGGCTATATGAGGGTGCTGGGTTTTGATTCATAGCCAAGTTATTGTCCAAAACAATCATACCATTGTATGAATACGGCTATTGTAGTATCTTCTCCAATACTGATTTTATTCCTTAAGTTTTACAAATTGCTTGTTGTTTTAAAGATTTTTAAGATATCACATTATATTTCTATTGTGTTTTTCAGTTATATAGCTGGCCATATTCTCATATTTATTATCTTGTTTCTTGTGTTATAAACATTTTCTTTTTGTCCTTTGCCCAGTACTGGGAATTTTTATGGTAGCAATCTCCTTTATAGTATTCTATTTTAGTATTTTTATCAGGTTTGATGCTCCAACATAAAGGTTTGTATTGACAAATTTATTGGCAATTTCTTTTTTTTTAAATATTTTATTTATTATGTATATAACATTCTGCTACCATGTATATCTGCACACCAGAAGAGGACACAAGATCTCATTATAGATTGTTGTGAGCCACCACGTGGTTGCTGGGAATTGAACTCAGGACCCCTGGAAGAGCAGTCTGTGCTCTTAACCTCTGAGCCATCTCTCCAGCCCAGCAATTTCTTTTTAGTTCACTTTGTGGTATGTATCATATGAATTGAATGTTAAATTGAAGTGTCTCCCAATTTTCTTCTTTATATTTTTTAATTTTTTATTTTATGTGTATGAATGTTTTACCTGAATTTATGTATATGCACTACATGTGTGCTGGTGCCCAAGGATCTGACAAGAGGGCATCAGATCCCTTAGAACTGGAGTTATGGATGGTTATGAGCACCTTTTAGGTGCTGGGAATCAAACTCAGGTTATTGGTAAGAACAATAAATGCTCTTAGCCACTGATCCACCTTTCCGGTCTGTGTCTTCCAATTTTCCCTATACTGTTCATTGAATCGTTCCTTATTCTTTTGATCTCTGGTTCTTTTTTATTGCAAAGTTAACAATGTTTAAGAAATAGTATGTGCTAGGCATTACTTTAAACACTGTTATTTATTTATTTTTGTAACTTTACCTTGAGGCATAGAGCTAATTTTCTAATACTACACAACTAATAAACAGCTTTTTTGGCTAAGCATGGGGGTGTATGCTTAAAATCCCAGCACTTAGAAAGCTGAGGCAGGAAGATTGGGAGTCTGAGACCAGCCTGGGATGTAGAGTGAGACCCTATCTTAAAATGCATCAATTATGGTTCAGTGGGTAAAAGTGTTCACTTTTTCCTGATGACCTGAGTGTGATCTCCCAAACCCATATGATGGAATGAGAAAACAGACTTCACACACACATAGCACAGATAGCATTCTGATTCATTGTCTCATTCTCTCTCTCTCTCTCTCTCTCTCTCTCTCTCTCTCTCTCTCTCTCTCTCTCTCTCTCTCTCTCTCTCTCTCTCTCTCTTTTCTTGGGGTGTGTGTCTGTGTGGTGGGTTATGTGCCTGTGTGCTCATGTACTGAGGCTCAAGCCCAGGGCCTTTTGAGTACATGCTCTGCTACTAAGATAGTCCCCAGGCCCTTCCTGTCTACTCTTACACGCCTACCCTTCTTTCTTACTTGTTATGATTGATACTAAGATATGTCTGCCATTTCTTCTGGGTTTGGCAGTGAGTTTTTTACCTGTTTATTTTTCCAAGTCACCCAAGTATGTTATGTCCTATTTTGAAAAAGATTTGCATTGAAGTACTTGTCATAAATGCTTAATTCTTTAATTATACTGTCAATAGCTGCAATTTTATGGTAACTAGTCAAGATGTGTGTCCTGTGTGTAGCCTTTGATGTGTTCAAGATACCAGCTAAATTGGTATTAAGTAAACGAATAAATTGGGATACCTGAGCTTATTACCTCACATTAATGTTTTCTATATTCACCCACTTTATCCTACAAATTCTATCTGGATGTTATTTCTTTATCATTAAAGTTTTTTCCTATAATTTTCTAATTATTTTGATCAACATGTGACAAAATCATTTATGTCTCCATATTTATTTTGTGTTAAAGTTGTTTCTCAAAGTGTTCACAAGGTATGTTTTCAATAAGCAATCATTTCATCTGTTAAGACTAGGAATTTAGTTTCTTATTTTCTTAGTTATCTGTTTATGTGTTTTGTTCTAGAGTTTACCAAATGATGTTTTTTTTAATGTTTAAATATATTGATGTTTTTCTCCCTTTTCCCCTCTTTATTATTTAAAAAAAAATTAGATTTTTTATATGGCTGTTTTGCCTGCAGGTATGTTTGTGTATCACATGTGTCTAGTGCCCAGAGTTCAGAAGAGGGTATCAATCAGATCTTCTGCAATTGTAATTATGAATGGTTATGAGTAACTCTGTTGGTTCTAGAATCTAGACCTAGCTCCTCTGCAAGAGCAATAAGTGCTCTTAACCTCTGGGCCATTTTTCCAGCACTGTGTGTGTGTTTGTGTGTGTGTGTGTGTACACATACGAATGTACGTACCGGGATCAAACCTAGGTCTTTAGGCTTGCACATTAAGCCACTTTACCCATTGAATCATTTTCCCTAGCACCCAAGTATTGTTTTACAAGTTGGCTTATAGTGGACATCACTCACTCTTTGTTGTGCAACTTAGATTTGCAGTTGCTTATCTACTTCAGGGGGCTTTCATGATACTGTTGTCTTGTGCTGGTTTTACCCAAGTGGGTGTCTGTGCAGCATAGCTAATGTCAAGTAAATCTTTTTTTCTCCACTTTAAAATGAAACCAACCGGGCTGGAGAGATGGCTCAGAGGTTAAGAGCACTGGCTGCTCTTCAGAGGTCCTGAGTTCAATTCCCTGCAACCACGTGGTGGTTTACAACCATCCATAACGAGATCTGGTGTCCTCTTCTGGTGTGCAGGAATACATACAGGCAAAAGGCTGTATAGATAATAAATAAATAACTCTTTAAAAAAATGAAACCAACCAAACAAAAATGTTTTTCACCAACATAATGTAAGCTCGTGGTTTACTATTTGTGGTTATCATTCCTTAACTAGTTCTTAATGTTTGCTTGCTCATTCATTCTTTCATTCATTCATTCATTCATTCATTCATTCATTCATTGATCTATTTGTAGGGTCTCTCTACATAGCTCTGTCTGTCCTGGAACTCACTATGTAGACCAGGGTAGCCTCGAATTCACTAGTATCCACTTGCCACTGCTTTCCAAGTGCTGGGATTAAAGGTGTGTGCTATCACGATGGTCTTTTAAATTTTTTTGTAACATATAACTTGGAAAGTATAATCTTATGAATGATTTTAGTTGTATTGTCTCTGTTTTTTCTATCCTTTAAAGGAATTTGCTGTTGAGTCATAGCATCATTATAGAAGATTATTTAATAATGCGTATGAATTACCAAGACACTATGAAAGCTTTATGTGAATGATGTCATTTAATTCTCAAGAAAAAAAAATAGACAACACTATTCTTTTAACTCATTTCATAGATGAGGGGAATGAGTTAGAACAGTCAAGTATTTTGTTGTACTGCTAAGTGGCAGAAGTAAGTTACTTACAAATCAGAACAGGCCAAGTGGTGGTGGCACACGCCTTTAATTTCAGTACTCGGGAGACAGAGGCAGGTGGATCTCTTTGAGTTCAAGGCCAGCCTGGTCTACAAAGCTACAAAGAGAAACCCTGTCCCGAAAAAATAAAACAACAACAACAAAATACAACAAAGTCCTAGGGATGTATGTATATAGAATAGATACTATTCAACTTGGGACAGACTTAACATCTCAATAACAAGCTTTGTAAGTTGATGATACCCTAAATTGAAAATGTGTTTAATATACTTACTTTATATATGATTTTATTTAAATTACTTTATAATTGGCTAAGTCATTTAACAAAAAAACTGTGATAAGTCATCATACATACTGATTTATACCTACATACATTTATACATGTGATCTTTAGGAAGAAATACTCAGAAGTAACCCATTTTAAAAGTAATAATACAGTAGTATTGAGAAGTTAGCCCTTTTTTGGGCCCTCTTTGATTAATAATGATACAAATATAATTTCCTTAGAGGGGAAGTATTATCAAATTACTTTAAGGCTAGATAATGCTTCTTCCTAAGACATAGTATAGTTGACAGATGTTGTACTTGGAAATTTACCAAGCTTTTCCGCTGCATTTTGCAGACATGTCAGTCAGGATGGTATAATTCATGGGTGCTGCAAATGTTATAATCCATAATTATACTTTCTTGTAATCGTTCCCATAGGTGCTCTAATATGTTAAACTTTTGGCATATACAATGTAAAAGTTAGCTCTAAAGAATCTGGTCTTATGAAACTTGGTGTGTCCATTTAAAAGAAAAAAAAGCTCAAACCACAAATATTATAGAGTAGGCATTATCTAAGCAGTTAGCCTCTGTCAGGGATAGTGAAGATACTAGATCATTTTGGGGAATGGACAGCATGCCCATTTGAAGAGGTAATGCATTTTAAAATCATTCAAGGGGCTTTCTTCATGGTGAGATTACTTAATCTAGTGAGACAAGTTTATAGAGGCAGAACAATAGTCAAAAGCTACTGTAGAGACAATATAAGGAAGGATTTTTATTGAGATATACCTGTAATTTTGCATAAGCTTAATCCTTCTTTTAAAAAAAAAGGAAAAAAAAAAGAATAAAAAGTTTTAGAGCAGGCATGGTGGTGCTTGCTTTTCATCCCAGCACATGGAGGCAGAGGCAAGGGGATCTCTGGGAATTGGGAGGCCAGCCTGGTCTCCATAAGGAGTTTCAAGCTGGCCAGTGCTACACATAATGAGGCCCTGTCTCTACACAATGACAATGCAGAAAGGTATGAAGAAGAGTTCAGTTGCTGTTGTTACTTTCCTTTCTGAATGGAAATGTTCTGGGGAAAGTGGCTCATGTGTAAGCATCCTTATTCTTCAGTGAAGCACAAGGACTGGAGTTGGAGTCTCCAGCACCCCTTAAAAGTGACTGCTAGCATTTCCATTGGGTGTGAACAGACAAGTCCCTGCAGCTCACTGGCCACCTCGACAGTGAGAAACCATGTGTCAAGCCAGTAAAGCAGAGAGAGTGTAGGAAGAGGAAATTAACTGATGCGTCCAGTCTCACATGTGTGCAATCCACATATACAAACAAGGCAGGCAGGAGGCAATTGTGGTCTTAATCCAGGAAAGGAGACTATCTGAATTTTTAATTTTTTTTTTAACTTTTGTATTCTCCCCAAAATTAGAAATGTTAGAAGTTAGATTTCTTCTTTGTATCTCATAGAGTGAGTGCCTCCTTTGTAGCTTACCCACTTTGGATATGTTATTTTACATTGAATTTAGCCTGTATTGAGGCTTCTTCTGTTGATTCTCAGCTGTTTCTTATGTTAGTTACTAATTCATAAAATAAAATTAAGATAAGTACTTTCATCTTTTACCCAAAATTCTCAATGTTTTATTCTAGTGGAGTTCAGTGCAGTTGATGTGGAGTATCAAATCTGCCCAGCCTTGTCGTTTGTTCACTTTATTAGATAATTAATTGGTTGTGACAACAAAGGAATCCCACTCACTCCTTCCTTCCCACCATCCCACAGTCTCCCTCAGAATGACCCAAACTTTTAGGCTCCATGGTTTGAGCCACAAACTAATCTTACTTTAAATTTGGTAGACCACATTATAATTTCTGATTTTATAAAAGATACATTTCTCCTATAGTAGTAAGATTTAACTGTAAATATTTACTTTTGATAATGGTCTATTAAATATGCATGGAAACTCTTTAACAAGTCCTTAAACTAAAACCTTTTATTCTCTTGTTTTAAATACTTTTCTTACGTACAAAACAAAGTTAAATTTTCCTTGTTAAAATGCCATGCCAAGTGTCTGCTAGCCTTTTGAAGAGCATTTGTCCTTTATATAATCTGTAAAGTATCCACGAGCTCTTCAGAAGCGGGACATCATTTAGATTTAAAACAGTCCTGGCTTGTGTGTAAAATAATGATGTGAGTAACCATTTACAGAGTAGCAGCCTTGGTTTTACTTTAATGGCAAAAATGCCCCACATTTCATTCACCTTAAAGGCCTTATCAGGGTTCCCTAGAAGAGAAATTGTTAGTTCATCTCAATTCTACTAAATAGATTATGATGATAATGTCTAGAAACTCAAGCAACACAACTATGAGCATAGACCTTTTATTTTTCCCAGACATTGACAGTGTAAACATACATAAAATACATATTAAAGTTTAGATGCTTTTGTATTTTGTGCAATAAGTTGAAGCCTTAAAAAGGAAACATTTCATTTAAAAAAAAAAAAATCATTAGTTTTACTTAAGACAGTAAAATAGCAGCAAGTACCAAGACATTGTGCACTTCTTTTGATTAAGACAAATTACTTCATTTACATCAAAGTCAGAAATACAAGACTGGCTTTCTTGAATACTTAATATAGCTTGAATCACTGGTTAGATAGGGGCATATTTTCCCAACTATACATCAGGGAGGAAGGCTTTCCTTAGTTTCAGAAACTGCAGACCCTCAACTAGCCAGCATGACCATAGCATTGAGCATAAAGAGAAGTGAAGCATTTACTTTCCAAGCACTAGCCGCAGAAGGTAGTTGAGTCTTTACATTTGCAGTTGTTTCTTCCCTCCGTAAGTTGAGGGTTGTGCTTTGTTGAGGCATTTCAGAGAAGTTACTTGGCATGCCACTAGTGATACTTAGGGTCATGGGTGTTGGGGGTGATTTTGTTGCACTAGTGAGGCTTGTGTTTGAAATCATTCCATCATGGAGGTGAATAGTTAGAGTTGCAGCTGCTGCTTCATGTGAATTGGTCATTTCTGTGGATGTGTCTTTTGGATAGGGCACCAAAGCCTTATCAGTGCTAGTAAAAGTGGTATCGCTGCTTAGTGTGACACCAAATGTTTCCTTTCCTCGATATTGTTTGGGCATTTTGGTCACTTTGGGTTGAGTTACCATACTCAGAGAGTTAATGGTGTCTACTGTCTGCATCCCACTGATAGTAAATACGCTTGAGGTAAATCCAGGAGGTGTGGGGTACATCTGTTCCTTCAGAGAAGATACTTGGTCAGAACAAGGAGTCCCTATCACATGGGCTTTTGTTTCCATCATCCACTTCAATAAGTAAGTAATGTTTTGTCTATGGTCACATGACCACCTGTTATTATGAAGCGTTATCTCTTGCAGCTGCAAGAGTTGGTCAAAAGATTGATCTGGAATGAATGTGAATTTATTGTTGTGCAGGTAAAGATGTGTGAGATTTGTCAGGTTTATTAGTGTCCCTGGAAGGATTTGTGTCAGTGAGTTATTAGACAGGTCCACAATATGTAGTTTGGAAGGCATGTTGGTTGGAACTGTCCAAAGTTTGTTACTGCTGAGGTTGAGAACCTCAAGACTTCTTAGGGTATTTTTAATGAGAACAACTTTTTCCAGCATATTCTTAGAAACATCCAGGTATTTAAGGTTCCACTGATAAGCAGTATCAGATTTGTCAAGAAGTTTAATGTTGTTGTTAGCAGCAGACATGTTCCAGAGAGACCGAGGTAACTGAGCAGGCAGACTTTCAAGCCTGTTGTTTGAAATATCCAGGGTCCTCAGATTGGTATATTGGGTTAACTGGTTATGCAGATCAGTAAAATGGTTATAAGACAAATTTAAATGTATAATGTTCTCTTGCAGTCCCGATGGTAATGTAGTCAAGTTTCTGCCTGAACAGTCCACATGCCTGTGCCTCTCTGTGCATATACATTGGAGAGGACAAATGCTTAAAATGCCAGGCGTGAGAAACAGAAGGATGAACAGGCAGGAAGACATTTTCAGTATCTGATATTCCATCAAAGCCTGAAAACAAACAGATACATCCTTCTTTTAATATGCAAATACACTTTCAGCATCTGCATGGGTCAGTTAGCATTCGGCAAAATTTTCAATAACCCTCCTTGTTGTTGAGTCCTTTTATAATTGTTCCAGTGATTAAACTAACAAAGCTGCCCTTCATTTATAGTCCAAATGCCTAATCCTTCAATTGGGGCTATGTGGTAGTTGGGGGTGGGGGAAATTGAGGGAGAGAGACGGAGAGAAAAAAAGAGAGGGAGAGAGAGAGAGAGAGAGAGAGTGAGAGAGAGAGAGAGAGAGAGAGAGAGAGAGAGAGAGAGAGAGAGAGAGATGCTCTCCTTCATTTTCTTCCTTATGTTTTACCCCTTAAAATATTTGTTCTAATTTATCTTCTCAAAGCCTTAATAGGACCGAATGGCATTGTCTACAAATGAGGAGCTTTATAGTCTTACTTAGGCTGTTACTATTTTTGATAATATGTTTTCTTATTCAGAAAAAAATGGCTGTCGTGTCTGTTTTTCTTAAATCTCTGCAGTATTGTAAGACACAATATGTGTGTAGTTTGAGATGTTAAAAGTTATATTAAAACAGTTTTTTGAAATTTCATCTTTTCATAGATAGCTACCTCCTGGTAAAATATTTTAATGAACTCGGAAAAATCAAGACTGATAGCATACCTTTAAACCTCACATTTTGTAATGTGATTATTTTTCCTGTATATTTCTGTACTAATTCTAAAGGCAAAGCAATATATATGTATTTACAAAGTGAGTGGACATTAAAAAGAAAACCTCAAGCATTACTGCAGCAAATTTGGTGCATGCACTTGTTATTGAATATATTCAATCCTAACATTGGCTTAAAGAAATAAAAAAAAAAAATGATGACAAGGGAAAAAATCCAAAGCCAGCCTTTTACCAGTTTAAATAGCTGCTTACCATAATGTCGTCTTCAACATCAGTATCTCATTTTCACCGGGAAACTTGCGGCTTAAAGGTCGTCTTGTTCTGGGGAGTCGGAAGGGTTTCTGTCTGTGGGCTGTGCTTGCCTGCTCAGCTGCATTGTGTTGCTGTGAGCTGAAGCTCTGCAACCACCTGATCAGTACCACATAGGAGGACTGCAGAGCTGTCATTGGTGCTGACTCAAATTTATGGCAGGAGGTGCATACGCAACAAAACAAAATGGACATTTTTTTTTTTTTTTTAAATTTACTGATCTGAGAATACCTTACGTAGCTCCAGTTTACTGCTAGATGGAATACCCCATGCAAATTAGGGCTGGCCTTTACTTCTTTCTATGTATGTCTTTGAGCTTGGCTTGCATATTTAACATTTCCTTGCTATAATTCTTGTTAAAGCCTCTACATTCCTTTTATGTGTGGAAATGCTGAAAATTGACTTAATCTTCTTTGTGAATTGATTTCTAAGATGCTAACTGTTCTATTTTTAATCTGTACATTTTTATGTTCTTTTCGAAAATGGTTGTCATGTAACCTTTTTATATGTCATGATAAAATCTTGATTTTTATGTTTTCCTCCTGTTTACTATTATATTTAATTAGCATTTCAAATTTATTAATCACTTACATGTCTCATCTTTTAGGAAGTGCAGGAATTGTTTGCTATGCTTATTTTGTTTTTGCCTTCCTGATTCAAAAGATCATTTGACTAAAACTAGGCACAGGCCAGCTACATTGTCCCCACTCTTCCTGCCCTTTTGGTCCTGGTGATCAAATCCAAGATAAGCTACATGTAAAATGAGGGTACTGGACTTTACAAACGAACAGACAAAAAACAAAACAGGGTCTCACTTTGTAGCCCTGGTTGGCCTGGAACTCAGAGAGACCTGCCTGATTCTGCCTCTCAGTGCTGGATTAAAGATGTGCACTACCATACCTGGCATATACTAGATTATTTTCTCCCCAATACTTGACTTTTAGTTATCAGTTCAAATGGTAAAATAATTGTTCATATTTTATATATTTGAGTTAGATGGAGATTTGCTCTTTTTTTTTCCATGAAACTTACTTTGTATGGTATAGAATATTGCTTTCTTCAGAAATATTGTTGGTACTGTACAAAAGACCATTAATTTGATTCATTTTATGACTACAGTATCAAAGCTGGAGAGGCAGCACACACCTGTAATCCCAGCACTCAGGAGGTGGAGGCAAGAAGACAGGAATTATATTTTCTAATTATTTACTTGGTGTTTCATGTTTATATTTTATCTTTCCCAAAAAGTTAATAGGTTTAAAAATATATGCAACAGCCGGGCATTGGTGGCGCATGCTTTTAATTCCAGTACTCGGGAGGCAGAAGCAGGCGTATCTCTGTGAGTTCAAGGCCAGCCTGGTCTACAGATCGAGTGCCAAGATCTAATTTACAAAATGACCATTTTACTTTAGGAAAGAAAACAAGAAAAATTATGGTATACGTTATTTTCAAATTGTCACCATTTTAAAACAAGCAATTGTTAGCATATTACATGTGGAGAAAATGCATAGGTACTAAGTAGTTTGTGTATCCTCCCTACATTTTATGAACTATCATTTTATTTGTATTTAGAAAGGAAGTGACTGTATTGAAATCTACACCTTTTCTTCTTAGAGCTATCTTTTAGGAGGTACCTTTAGATAAAACTAGTTCCTTGAAATGGATCTGCATCATTAGAAATCGGTATTGATTCAGTGTCTTATTGCCGTTTTAGTCAGAATCTACTCATCAGTCATGATCCTTAAAAATAATGTTTGGAATCCTGCATTCAGCAGTATGTTTTGGAGGTTAGAATGGTTTGCTTTTGACAGCGTTCCATGTCAGCTCATGTACCCACCACTACACTTCAGGGGATAAGACAAGGATCATTTTGCCAAACCCTAAAGTCTGTCTTAGTAAGACTTATTAGGCCATTATAGGAGTGGAACTACCTACTTGAATTGCACTGACCAGTACTTCCATTTGAAAGAAAAACTTTTATCATTAATTAGTGAATGGGTGAAAAATTAATTTAAGCTTAGTTTGTATTGGTGACTTTGCTGACACTGTGACAAAATGTCTGACAGGCAACTTAGGAAGGAAGAGTCTGTTCTGCTCACTTATCAGTTACTCGAGCCCGGAAGACCTGGGGACTGGAGGGGCCCAGTCAGTGCCACAGGGTCAGGTCACATCCAGCGGCAGACAGGAAGCACAACAAGCTCTAACCCTCAAAGCTGACCACTGGTGGCCTGAAGACCAACAGTTAACCCCATGTTCCAAGGGTCTTGTAACCTCTCCTCCCCTCAGCACTGCCAGTAGTAAGTAGTCCACATGCCCAGGCTCAGTAGGATTGGATTCTGCTGTACAGAGGATGATATTTTTTATTTCAGATTTACTTCATATGAAAGATGCCTGTGGCTTCTCAGAAAGAAAAAGGGGCAGTCATTTCAATGTTAATTAAATACAGCAATCTTACACTGTGAAAGATTCTCAGAAACTTGATAATATATTATTCTTGTTTGTTTGTTTTGAGACAGGTTCTCTATTATGTAGCTCTGGCTGTCCTAGAACCCAGTCTTGTAGACTAGGCTGACCTTGAACTCAGATTCACCTGCTTCTGCCTCCTGAGTGCTTGTGCTGGGACTAAAGGGGTGTACCACAATACCTGTCAAAAAGAATCATTTTTTGCTGGGGTGGGGAAGTCTTTTTCTTTATTTCTTTCTTCTTTTTTGTTTGTTGAGACAGGGTTTCTCTGTGTAGCTTTTGGAGCCTATCCTGGAACTCACTCTGTAGACTAGGCTGGCCTCAAACTCACAGAGATCTGCCTGCTTCTGCCTCCCAGGTGCTGCAGTTAAAGGTGTGTGCCACCACTGCTGTACAAGAATAAATTTTTAAAAAACAAGTACTTGTGAAAACTTAGATGCTATACAGAAACCTTAGTTACACTTTAGATAAACTCATCAACATCACAAATTGTATCTATTTAGGCAGCTGGTTTAGATTAAGAATTAAATTAATTGACAGGTCTTTTGTGTCCAAGGATATATTGCTCCAGCATTGTGAAAGATACAGCAAACCACCTGTCAGGTAGCAGCCATCCCATTGTAGTCAACAGTGCCAGTGTTCCTTTATTCTTAAATTGGTAACATTGTTCCCAATAATTGTGTGCCAAGGTTCTGTCATTGATGCAGCTTCTGCATCCATTTAATTTTTTAGATTTATTTATTTTATGTGTATGAATGTTTTACTTGCATCACATGTATATGTCTGCTGCTGACTAAGATCAGAAGCAGGCATTAGATCCCCTGGTATTGGAGCTACACAAAGGTTGTGAGATGCCATATGGGTACTGGGAATTGAACTCTGGAACTGGGCCTCCTGGAAGAGCAGCAAATACAAATGTAATGGTTTAAGGTTGAACTTCTACATTTAAAAAGGATGGTTGGAGCTATAGAGATGTCTCAACAGTGTAGAGAGCTTGTTGCTGTATTAGAGCTCTTAGCACCCATAACTTCCTGTGACTTCAGTTCCAGCATGTCTGACATCCTCTTATAGCCTCCACAAATGCCCTCACACACACAACATTTCTAGCTTAAAAGGTAGTTTTAAAATAAGTATAGCCTGGCTGTGGTGGCGCACACCCTCAATCCCAGCATCCAGAAGGCAGAGACAGGTGAATCTCTGTGAGTTCGAGGCCAGCCTGATCTACAAAACAAGTTCCAGGAAAGCCTGTTATACAGAGAAACCCTGTCTCAAAATAAGTATAAAATATGTAATAAGAAACATACCACCTCTATTTTTTTCCTCTCCTTTCCTCCATAACACTTGGGTTTTGTCTAGTCTAGGTGATTAGTTTATGCTTCCCTGATGTGTTAGAAAAATGTCTCCTTTTTGGGACCAGTGAGGTGGCTCAGTGGATAAAGGTGCTTGATGCGTTTATCTCATTGTTTTTCATCAATAAAAATTTAGGAGTTGCTGAGCGGCGGTAGTGCACACCTTTAATCCCAGCATTCGGGAGGCAGGAGGATCTCTGTGAGTTTGAGAACAGCCTGGTCTACAAGAGCTAGTTCCAGGACAGCCTCCAAAGCCACAGAGAAACCTCCCCACCCCCACCCCCCCAAAAAAATCAGGAGTCAGATATGGGATAAGAACCTCAAAGATCAGAGAAGCAACCCAGCAATCACCAGTGACTTTCTACCTCTTCCATTTCTTCCTTCAAAAAGGCTGAGATCCTCTCTAAGCCCCGCCTTACTACTTCCTCTGTCTTCTAAAACCTCTAAAACTTTGGTCAGCTAGTGGCTAGCTCTGCCATCTGATTCAAACAAACTTTATTGTCTGAATGTCATCAAAATACCATACACACAGCAGGTGCTTGTTGTTAGACCAGATGACCTGAGTTCTGAATTCTGCCCTTGGTGGAAGGAGAAAATTCACTTCCACAAATTGTCCTCCAACCTCCAGTCTCAGTTTAACACCTTGCACCTTCACTCCCCACTCTCCAGCATACAAAACAAGTTCAAATACTGCTCTTGCAGAAGACTCGGATTCAGTTCCCAGCACTCGCATGACAGTTCACAAACAGAAACTATCCAGTTTCCGGAGATCCGGTGCCCAGTGTTGTCTTCTGACCTCCTCAAGCACCAGCCATATATATGGTGTGTATGTATATATGCAGACAGAACACTTGTACGCATAAAATTTTAATTATAAAAACAGAAGTGGGATTGGAGAGATGGCTCAGAGGTTAAGAGCACCAACTGCTCTTCCAGAGGTCCTGAGTTCAATTCCCACCAACCACATGGTGGCTCAGAACCATCTGTTATGAGATCTGGTGCCTTCTTCTGGTGTGCAGATATACATGGAAGCAGAATGTTGTATGCATAATAAATAAATAAATCTAGAAGAGGAGGAGGAGGAGGAGGAGGAGGAGGAGGTGGTGGTGGTGGTGGTGGTGGTGGTGGTGGTGAGGCCGGCATTGGTGGCGCACGCCTTTAATCCCAGCACTCAGGAGGCAGAGGCAGGCGAATCTCTGTGAGTTTGAGGCCAGCATGATCTTTAGAGCAAGGGCCAGGATAGGCTCCAAAGCTACACAGAGAAACCCTGTCTCGAAAAACAAAACAAAACAAAACAAAATGTGTGCATTTTATGGTGGGTCCTCATTTTTTCAGGGTAAATGTTCCCCAGCACAGCACTGTGATTTCGTGTTTTAATATGGTTTTGCATCTGTGCGTTTCCAGTAAAACCAAAACTGGAAATGACTTGTTCTTAGACATATATTTTAATCTCTCATCCCCATAAATTGAAATATTTATTTAGTATTTGAAGTACTAAAACTTAGACTATTTAATATTTCTCTTTCTGCTACACCCAAGACTTTATGATGGAAACATAAAATTTTATTTAGTCAACACAAGTTTATATACAGCTTTTCAAGGGGAAAATCTATTAACAATAAGTATATATAGATTATATGTTTCCAAAATGGTTACATTGACATATGTGGCAGTCACATATATAAAAGGCACTCTGCTTTTTACCACTGTAATATACCACTGTAATAATCTACCCAAGTACATGGGCTTCACTCAGGTGTCCAGTAATTTCTAAACAGAAGTCTGTTGGCTGCCAGTTGTCATGTAATATGTGTCCTAACATGATCAGGAACAGGATGGAGTCATCTCAGGATGGAGGACAGACTAGAAAGCAAGCTGTCACTTTACAGCAGCTCTGGAGGTGGTGATGGTGGCAGGGAGTCAGTGAGATCCTGATGCAAGTCAGGAGGAGAGAATTCCTGGCCTTGAATCTTGTGGTTAGACTCTTGACTGTTTGTAGAATCTACTGCTGGCAGAGGCAAGTTAGAGTCAGGGGGTGGCGGAAATGGCTGTTCAATACTGGAATTATAATCTTCACATGTTTGATTTAGATTATTTGCAGAATATTGGAAATTGGTAGGATCATTTGGTAAAGGAGAAACAGTTACCATTGTGGGCTTGTCAGATGGGTTCCCATCCAGATCAAGAAGGGGAGGTGGCAGGGCCAGGTCTGCATCATCTGAAGAAGACACAGCTGTACCAATTGTTGACCGATCAGCGCTGTCTTCTGATACACCATTTATTTGATCTTTTACACTCTCAGCTTTGAGATTATTGATATCATTGATGTGTTCACTTGATTCAAAGAGCTTAACTTCTAAGTCATCTGCTAACAGTGTACTTTTGCTTGGTTTCCAAGTCATAAGTGAAACAACTGATGTGCGCTTTGTGGATACTTCACTCTCCCTAATATTATCCATACACATGTCTGGTGTTTCTCCATCAGCGAATGGAGACCTACCCGCCCAGTTTTGATCATTTAAAACAGGTTTCCTCAAGTATTTCCACAGTATAATCATGAGTATAGCTACCAACATAGAAGTTATTATTGCACCAATTATTATGGCAGCTAATTCATTGTGGTTGGTTTTATGTGCAGTTCCTTTATCACTCTTTGGTTTTGAAGTGAACGATGGAATGTTCCTTTGTGCGATGCTAGTCCTAGGTGAATAAATCCTTGGTGTTGGTTTTATGGGTGGATTATGAACAGTCTGTGGTACTGGTTTTCCAGAATCGGTAGGAACAGGTAACCGTGGCTGCTGTGTGGAAGTATAGACAAGAGGTCTTAGTGGTTGTCTAGTGGAATTCTGGGTAGAAGGTGATGGTTGATTGCCCAAAGTGGACCCAGCTAGTGATGTTTGTGGGAAGGAGTTATTGACTGTTGATATTGCTTGTCTGGTGATGTTATAGACAAGTCTTGTAGAAGTATGCAATACTGGTTCTGTAGAAGAGACATAAACAGCTGGTGTTGATTGTCCAGGAGTGATTTTGGCAGGCAGTAATTGTCGTCCAGGAGAAGTGTTGACTTGTGTTGTTTGATTTAAAGTATTCTCTGTTGTGTTTTGAGAATTAGTTGTAACATATAACATTGATGATGTAAGTACAGTAGACTGGGGTTGCTTCTCTGTTGTAATTGCTTCTGTCTCTGAGAAAAATGTATTGTTCAGGTATTGACAAAGCAAAATTAAGATGAGATACTTGGAATCCATTTCAGAATGTTTCCTCCTTGCCAGTGATTTCACAGTGAAAGAAATAAAAAAAGAGAGAGAAGAATGACAGCTGTCAGATAAAGTCTAATTACATTTGACTCTTCATGGTTAGGCATTTTGTTAGTATTCTGATTTATACTTGACAGAATGTAATATTCCAGTTCATAGTACAGCATTTGGAGTTCCTGGGAAGTAATCTTAATTCTTTTATAAAATCCCACTCAACCTTGCAAGTCCCTCTAGCTTCCCTGGGTTCCACTCCTTCATTTCCTATCTTCTTAAGTGTGGCAGCTCAACCTGCTGGGACTATGTGCCCTCTCATCTGTTCCTAGAAATAAGCAGGTCTGCCTCTGCTGAGAACACCAGTGACCATGGTCCCTTAAACTGTTGTCTTTACTTTACTTCTCCTTTGCTCTCTGTTCACCACCTTTGACCTTATTGACTACTCCTTCACCAACATTTCAGTAGTTTTTGTAATTCAGTCTTCCTTTCATGCCGTTAGTCATACCTTCTTTTTCTCCTGTCTCCTTAATATAGATACTCAGTATTCAGTCTCCCTCTGCCTTTCACTTTTCTTTATTCCTGGTTCTGTAAGTTTCCACTTTCACCCTTGTGCCATAACTACCAAATCTGCACATCCAACCTATAGCTCCTTTGTTCTGAGTCCATTTATATAACTTCTTTAGTGGACAATTCATGTGTGTAGCTCATGATCAACAAATTCAGCATATTTTTAAAAAGACTTCCCAGTTGGACATGATAGTACACTCCTTTAATCCCAGCAGAGACAGGCAATCTCTGTGAGTTCAAAGCCAATCTGATATATATAGTGAGTTCCAAGATAGCCAGAGCTACATAGAGAGACCCTGTCTCACAAAAATAAAAGTAATTATAGTAATTTGATGTTTCCTCATAGTCAGTAGATGAACAGAGGAACTGCCTTTGCCTGGGAGGACTTTGGGAAGGTTTCCCAGAGATGTTGAAGCAGATCTAAATCTTAGACTACTGTAAGAACCAGTTATACACATACATCTCCCAGCCTAGAAGACATGCACAAGCAAGGCAGGACACAATATAGGCTTGGCAGCTGTCTTTTTGTGGGATGTCCTTGATGCTGAAACTTGAAGACTTAAGTTCGAAAGTTCCAGTTGTATGTTGTACTCTGTCCACTTAACTCTGCATGTAAGGTCACTTAATTTAACTGTTTTCAGTTGCCTCACACTTTATAGTGAGCCCAGTGCTGGCATTGTCAGCACAGAGTATAATGGGCTTGTGGTGGACATCACCAAAAGTGCTGTTCTTAACATTAAGCAAAGGAAAATCTCAGACTGTTAAATACTAGTTGGTATATGTAAGAAACTAGTTTTTCCGTGACACTAAAGGTATAATAAAAGATTTTGGCAATTTGTTTTTGTTTTATTTTAAGATTTTATTTATTTATTATGTATACAGTCTTCTGCCTGCATGCCAGCAGAGGGGCACCAGATCTCATCCAAGGTGGTTGTGAGCCACCATGCAGTTGCCAGGAATTGAACTCAGGACCTCTGGAAGAACTGTCAGTGCTCTTAACCTCTGAGCCATCTCTCCAGTCCGGATTTTGGCAATTTGAGTAGTATTTATTTCCTTATCCATCTTACCATTAGTGTAGTGGATAATGATAAATGACACCCCCTCCCTTTCCCTTCGCCCCCCCATTGTTGTTTGTTTTTGTGTTTTAAGAAACTGTCTGTCTGACAATGGAACCAGTATTTATTCCTAGTGCACAAATGAACTTTGGGAGCCCATTGAACGGGGAGGGATACTATTGAAGCCTAGGCCCTCCCCTAAATGATGTGACAGACTTTGATGATCCCCCATGGAAGGTCTCACCCTCCTTGGGGAGGTGGGATGGGAGGGGGCCGTGGGGGCATGGGAGGATGGGCAGGAGAGGGAACTGGAATTGATATGTAAAATAAGACTGTTTCTAAATTAAATTGAAAGAAAGAAAGAAAGAAAGAAAGAAAGAAAGAAAGAAAGAAAGAAAGAAAGAAGGAAATGGTTCCCTGTGTAGCTCAAGCTGGCCTTGCACTTGAGATCCTTCCTCCTCAACTTCCTGAATGCTAAGATCACAAGCTTGAGCAGAAAGGACCCAGACTTAACACGAAAAATATGTTTTTTTCTTTGTCTCTTCCTTTGTGTTTTCTCTCCAGTGCTTGAAACCTAATATTTAAAATATTGAATTCCCTTGCCTGGTGCTGATTATAAAACATACACAATCTGGTTGCTACTTCATGTAAGGATTCACTGTTTCTGTCTAGAAAAAACTGACAGACCAAGCTTGAACTTCTTGCATGCTTCCTAAACATTAAATTATGCCATTTTCACTGTCTTCTAATGTGCTCTTTTTTTGCCCAGTCATCTTCCCTGCAGACTACATGTCTGAACCTGTCTTTTTTTTTTTTTCCCCAAGACAGGGTTTCTGTGAAGCTGTCCTGGAACTTGCTCTGCAGACTAGGCTGGCCTGAACCTGTCTTCATCTTGTAGTCCTCAATTTAAATTCCCCCTCTTAAGCCAAGTTCTCTCTAACTGACCACAGCCACAAATAGCTGTTTTCTGTTCTTACTGACTTGCTGCTTTCTTGGGATGTACCTCACTCTTGCTTCTCTTTGCCTAAATAATTGTATTGTTGTTTTTTTTTTTTTTTAAATGTTGTTTCACATTTTCTATTATTATTATTCCCATCACTTCAAACCAGATTATTAAAAAAAAAAAAAAAATCCATGAAGGTGGAAAGAAACAAAGGAAGAAAATACCTATGAAGAATATGCCATAAGTTCATGATTTAGATACTGTATTTCATTTAATCTTCACAGAAAAGCATAGTGGAATGAGTTGAGCAATTTGACTGTTAGTGACAGTCTGAGAATTTGTACCCAGGACCAAGTGATTCTAAAACCTACATTCTTTCTGTTCCCCCATTGTCTCATGATTTCTTACGCTGATTCCCCTATACCTTCTAGAGTAGTTTCTCAGTAAATATTTGCTGGGCCTCTTGGTTCTTTGCCATTTCGCATTTGTTTATTTACTTATTTTGGTTTTTTGGAACAGGGTCTTTCTTTGTAGCTTTGGCTGTCTTGGAACTCACTCTGCAGACCAGGCTGGATGGAGCTCACAGAGGTCTGCCTACCTCTGCCTCCCTAGTGCTGGGATTAAAGGCGTGTGCCACCATCACCTAGCTCACTTTTGTTTTTTTATTAAGACTTCTAACATAATATAAGCAGAGATAATAACATTTAAGTAAATTCTGGTTTTTATTCCTTTTTCAAGGTCCTTAAAAGGAAACATTTGAAATTTTTGGCATGGATGTGAAGATCTGACTCCTCTCTAGATGGTCATCATTCATGCTGTTCCACACAGTAATTTTTGTAGGTTACCCAAAAAAGGCTTGGTTAGAAAATGATGTTCAGGGTTTCATTTTGTAAATGTTTTTAGAAAAATGCTTTCCAAAGCAACAGAAGATATAGGCCATGGATTGTCTTTAGCTAAAAATGTTTCCTCTTTTGTGACTTTGCTTAAAATAAAGAAACCATACGGTTCCTCTTTTTAGTTAGCTGAAAAGGGGAATAGAGGAGAACTAGCCAAAAAAGGAGCATAATTATAAAACTCGGTTTGGTTTGTAAGATCACATTTTGATAGGTTCATCACCTCTAATGTCAATAGGAAGTTAGACACTTCAGTGTTGTGTTTCCACTTGTCAGCGATAGTAAAAGCAAAACCCAGTTTTCAAATATCCTGCCACTTTGTCCTGCTCATCACTTAGCTTTGTACCCTCTTAGGATCTGCTGCAGCAGAATACTAGAATCTGTTAAAATCTACTACAGCAGTTCAGAATACTCTTCTAAAGAAGCATCAAGACAAAAAGAAGAAATTTGGGATTAATTATGGGGGAGGGAAACTTGACTTTTTTTTCAGAGGTGTTAGAAGTCAATGTTATTACCTATAATACACAAAGTTATTAAATGTACTTGCTACATATGTAACAGTGTATGCCTAACGTGTTTACTCTTTCTGCAGAGAAACATAGTGGTCAGCTGAATTTAGAGCAGGGGATAAAAAAGGGATAAAAATTTAGAATAGACAGGAAATAGAAATGAAAATATTTTTTAAAAAGAACACTACAGAGAAATTTTACAAAAATTTTAAGATACAGCAGATATGTGGGAAAGGATCAATAGATTAGAAAAGGTATCAAAGGAAAAGAAATAGTTGCAAATGGTAGTTGCTTATCAAGAAGTTACTGAAGAATACTGAAGTAGGTAAAATGAAGCTGGGGAGAGATTGACCTGGGTAAAGAGGTTGTTGGGAATTGTCCTTCTGTCACTGGCCTGTATGTAGGTACAAAGAATTAACAAAAATGAGCTGACCAACCAGGTCATTTCGGATCCCTTGTCTGCTGCAAAGGTCCTTAAGATTTCTCCCACCCTCACTTTGCCTGACATTACCCAGAAGTATGTCTGCTGTCTACAAAGAACATGTGCACAACCTATATAGGATATTTCTTGGAAATTCTTTAATCTGCTCAGGAAAATCCAGATTTCTCAACCTTGTTAGATTATAGGGGAGGCACCTGAGGGCTAAATCTATTATTTTTGTCCTTTGTTTTTCTAGAAATTTATTTTAATTTTTAAAAAGGAAGATGTACATTGTTTTAGTGAATGAGTATTTCAAGCACAATTACAATGAAGAAGGAGCTCCCTGCTATTAAGCATGTGTTTGTCACATGCTGACAGGGATGGGAGAGTGTAGCTCAGTGCTATGGTGATTGCCCACCATGCACAAGGTCCTGAATTTGATCTCCAGTACCACAGAAATACTTGAGTACAATTAATACTTTTAAATCGGCTATGATAAGAAATACATCATTTTAATAAGGAATCAGTGAACTTTGATAAATATTCCTTAGGGAAAAAGGCAATTGTAGGTAGTTGAGTCAAAAATTTTGTCTTTCAACTGTGCATGGTGGCTCAAGTGTTTAATTCCAGCCCTAGCAACAGAAGCAAGTGTATCTCTGAATTTGAGGCCAACCTGGTTTACTTAGGGAAGTCCAGACCAGCCAAAGCTACATAGTGAAACTCTGTTTCAGATAAACAATCAAAATAGTGTGTGTTTCTCAGTTATTTTGATGTAAGGAAAGTAAGCGATAGCTGGGTGTGGATGTGCATACCTTTCATTCCGGGAGGTAGAGGTAGGCAGATCTCTGAATTCAAGGCTAACTAGATCTGCTTGGGGGTTCCAGGCTAGCCTTGTCCCCCAACAAACAAAAACAGCAAGAAAAATAAAGTACACATATGAGATAAGTACATAGTATTAGTCTTATCTCTAACTAGTGAAATTTTGAAACTGTAAAGTGAAGAAGCCAGAAAAGGAAATCAATCTTGAATTCCAAGTAGTGTTTTTATGGCCATCTTTAATCAGTGATAATAGCTACCATTACTGAACACCCAGAAAATTCCTGGTTAATAGGATCCATTTGCAAGGAGAGGGAGAGACACAGAGACAGAGAAATACCAGAAAACCCACATCAGTTGCAGGCAGGGGTCTGTGTGAACAGCTAGGAGTTTTGAATGGTTAGCATGATAAGCTGTCATAATTTGCAGTTTATTGCATTTTTAAAAGATTGAGCCTTAAAAGGCATCAGGCTTATATTTAGCAAGTTCAGAATTACTCACATGATACTTCCAAGTAGAATTATGTAGGAACTTGTTGAAATAAGAAACTGCTAAACTTGAGACTAGTCCTGTTTCAGACAAATCTGAGCTTAAAAAGACCTTTTTTTCTTAGCTTATATAACATACATTACCTTAAAAAACAAAATTCCAACCAGACTGCTTAAAGGGAAGGCTATGTTGTTGAAGTGTTGAAATGGGATACCCACTTCCAACATAGTTTTCCTTGAGGTTACACATCTATGGCAGCTCCATGCTTTTTATTTATTTGTAATTGCCCCGTTTATTCACAAAGTAAGTATCTTTTGTATACATTAACAAGTTCTTACAAAATGTCTTTTTTTGTGGCTGGTTTTATGTTTTATATGTCAGTTCAGGGTATGTGGGATAAGCACATGGATGATGTGAATATTCACATATCCATTTTATAATAATAGTTTTGCTTTATGGAGCTTTTTAAATGACATATAATAGTTATATGTCATAATTATTACTTACATATAAAATTCCTTTTATATAAAAATACATAAGTATATAATTTCTTTTTAAGTTAAGTCAAAATGAAGGTGACCATCAAAAGGGATAAACAAATAAAAATTTAGGCCAGGCATGGTGGTGCATGCTTTTAATCCCAGTACTTGTTATGTAGAGACAGAGGATTTCTGTGTTAGAGGTCAGCCTAGTCTGCATATAGAAACCCTGACTTTAAAGGGGGAGGTAGTTGATTAGACAATTTAAATCTATATGAGTAGAAAGTCTTTATAGAAACTAGACTCTTTTTTTTCTCCGTTGTGGTGATGGGGCTCAAACCCAGGACATTATACATTCTGGGAAAGTATTGTCACTGGCCTGTAGCCCCAGTCTCTAGAATTATTAAACAATATTTTAAAAATTTAAAATTCAGTCAATGCCCATGGAATTTATTTTTAACTCTTAGCTTTTTAAAAATTATTAAAGTAATGTTAACATATTTTGAGTAAGCTTCAAAGGGCTGGTAATATTAAAACACTGATGAAAATCTTTTAGACAATATAAATTTTTTAAAATTCTGTATAGCAGAGCCACAGAAAAGCTTCTGTAGACATTTTTAAACTGTCAAGAGCTGAATTCAACTGTAAAACCTAAAGATAATATTTGATATTTCAAATAAATTTCGGGTTAAGCAAAAATGAAATGAAAAGGCTGCGTCAGGTGTTCTTACCTGATAGCTTCTTTCACAGAATGTACACTTTTGTTCTACCAGGACACGTTGGTGGTTCAGATTAAAAATGGTCCTCTAGCACACTGAAATGGTTTCTGTGCAGCAGAGGAAGTTTATCAATAGCAGTTGCAGGAAGTGCAATAAGCCACAAAATGACTAAGAAATGTGCTCCTTCAACAGAGCTAATTTTGAAACAACTATATAACTTAAGTGCTTTTAACTGATGTTTGATCCATTACTTTCCAATCATGTGATTTTATAATCTAAATACTTAGCATTTAGTTCTGCCAAGGAATTATGTATTCTAAGGAGAGGTTTATGGCTGGTAGTCCCCAAAGGGAGATTTCTTAGTGGAAGAGGTAGGTGGTGTTTACTTGTATGTATGAGACTTTATGTGTGACACACAGTACTAAAATACCAAAATCAAATTGTTGAAAATTATACAATTATACTTTGGTTTGTGCTCTGCCTATACCTTACTTGGGTATTGCCAATAAGGAAGTAATAATATTAAGATGCACTGGCCACCATGTGAGGCGTCATTTTAGCCAATTCTCGAAAGTAAACACCACTCACTAGACAACAGATCCACCACTGTGCTCTATCTTTAGCCCACTATTTCTTTTAAAAAGAAAATCTATTTAATTTTATGTATATGTATGCCACGTGTGTGTAGGTGCCCTCAAGAGGCCAGAAGAGGATGCTGAATCCCCTGAACCTGAGCTGCTCTTGGTTGTTAGCTGCCTGGACACAGGCCATGACAGCCGAACTCAGGTCCCCTAGAAGGACGGCAAGCACTTTTTAACTGTTTATTAAGCTGTCTGTCTCTTCAGTCTTCAAAAAGTTTTTTTAAATAAGAAATTTAAATAAGACTAAGCAAGGTAATTCAAGAGTGTGAGTCTCTCTGAATGAAAGTTTCCCTAAGCAAGTCTTCTCCTAGCCTCCTCTTCATCTGAAAAATACAGATTGTAATCCCTAACTTATTATGGGATGTAAATACATGTAAATGCCTCCAACGTGGGGTATAGTAGAGAAAGTAAATATCAAATGACACTTTCCCTGGTCACTGCCAAGGAACATGGATTATAATGATAAAATTCCTAACTTGAGAAGACTTTTATAACTTGGTAACAAAAGAATAATAGAATGTAATAAAAATATTATAATGCAGCCTTTTTGATTGGGGCTAGAAAGCTTGTTTATTTTTGAGACAGGGTGTCATCATGTGACCTAGACTGGCCTTGAATTTTCAGGCTCCCTGTTTCAGCCTCCCAAGTGCTGGGATTATTGGCTTGTGCCATCACCCTACCATGTTGTTAAGAAGCTTGTAATTTAGTTTTTGTTTGTTTGCTTGTGTGTTTGTTTTGGAGACAAGGTTTCTCTGTGTAGCTCTGGCTGTCCTGGAACTAACTTACAGATATCTGCCTGCCTCTGCCTTCTGAGTGCTGGGATTAAAGGAGTACATCACTGCCACTTGGCCTAATTTAGCACTTTTAATTCACTTTTAAATCTTTAGATTAAGATGATAATCATTATATCTAGGAATAGAAAATAAAAGGGGTTTTTTAAAAAAAATAACTTAGGAAATTGCGAAGCTGTAGATGTCTTTTAACCAGTTTTTCATACGCTCCTATTAGAAGGCATCATTTTCAGGAGACATGCTTAAAAACCAAGTATTGAGTAATACATTTTAAATATTCCTATAATACATAAAAGTATTCTGTTTTATTTGAAAATATGGCTAATATGTTTAATATGAAAGTAGTTTCTTAGCCAATTTCTTGTCTTTAGAAAAGGTTATTTTGTTTTAATTTCCTCTGACAAGTATTTGTTTACAACAGTTATCTCAAGGAGGATAACTGAGTTACCATTCTGCCACCCAACCACAAATATTTAATTTGTATAAAAAGGGAGCATTGCCTATAGTCTTTTCCAATATGGGTGGTTTTACTCTTGAAAAGACAACCTGAATCTGGCTTGATGATACATGCCTATAATCTCTGCACTTGGGAGGCTGAGCAGTAGGCTCAGGTGTCTTGGAAATCATTAAACATGGTAAGCTTGAGGCCAGCCTGACTTACAGGACACACTATCACAAACAAAAGAACTCATTTCACCCACTTACCCCCTAAAAGCAAAAGAACTAGAACAAAGAAACAAGAAGAGGTAATAAGAGATAAGAAGACAGTTGTGTACCCTGATCTTCGTGTTTCTTGTGCTGTACTTTTTCATTTTGTTGACATTTTGCTTTATCTGGTGTAATGTCATTATGACTGTGTAGGGGATGAGCCTTTTGTTGTTGTTGTTCTTAGGCTAGTAGTAAATTGCTGCAAAAGTTGTTATCAGCAGTTAAGAGCACTGGCTGCTCTTCCAGAGGACCAAGTTTAGTTTTAACACCCACATGGCAGCTCACAACTCCAGTCCCAGAGAGGATCTGATGCCCTCTTCTTGCCTCTGTGGGTACCAGGCACCCATGTACTGCATAGATACAGATGTGGGCAAAACACCAATACACATTAAAAAAGAAAGAAAATAAACTTTATATTATATGCCCCTCAACACATGGTTCATTTAAAGATGTAACTTAGATGTTTTAAAGCCATAGATCTTGACGAAAGTGAATGTGACAGTCAAGGATAATACCATCTAAGTAGTTAGGAAAAAATACCCAGTATTTGACGTTGAACTCAGATCATTGTAACTGTAATCAAAAGTAGGGGTTATGAATTAGGTATTGGTATTAAATTTTTAAAAATTTGATTCTGATATGTATCCAGGTTGAATTATTAATCAAGGGGGGCAATGTTAAGGGGCTGGAGGGATGACTCAGCAGGTAAAGGCACTTGCTGCTCTTCCAGAGGATCCCAGTTCTATTCCCCACACCCACTTGTTTATAACTCCAGTTCCAGGGGACCCAACACCCTTTTCTGGCCTTCAAGGGTACTGCATGCATGTGGTTACAAGCATACATGTAGGCAAGACACTCCCATAAAATAAGGAATAAATAAATCTATAAAAGAGGAGCATACTGCTCTTGAGTAGGCCTGGGTCCAGTTCCCAATACTCACATCAGGTGGTTCATAATCACCTGTAACTCCAGCTTCAGAGGGGGGTTAAGTAACCTGGATTCTGTGAGCTACTGCACATGCACACAATTAAAAAGGGGTGAGAATATGGTCATGATAAAAATCTTTTGTTTGGTTGCTAGAATACTGCATAGAGTAAAGCTAGTTAAAGAATGGGACTTATTTTAAGTGAAGCCTAGTTATTAAATAGATATATCCCTTTTCAGTTTGAGTATACCCTTAGAAAGTTTCTCAAGTCAATTTTTGTGATATGCTTTATTGAGATGAAGGGCTTGACTTGAATGTCAGTTGCTATTTTACTTGAAGCCAGTGTTTTTCAAAGTTTAAGCAATTACCTAAAAAAAAAAATAATTGCCTTTTTACAAAATCTGATCAACTGCATGTATACACACACACACACACACACACACACCCCTCACATCCCTTTATTCATACTGCTCTTGAGAATAAAAGTGAAAAGTGATCATTTTAAGTGACTTAGCATCCTTACAGCCTAAATATTAACCAACTTTAAGACATGTATTATGTTTTGTTATTGCTAAAGCTTGAGGTGGTCTCACTGTGCAGGCCAGGCTAGCCTCAAACTCAGAATCCCCTGACTTGAGCTTCCCAAATGTTGGGATGACAGGTATATGCTACCACACTTGGCCAGTGCTTGTTGTTAATCTTCTAGTAAGCAGTATGTATACAAAAGGTAAATGTTACTCTTTTTTGTAATTATCTTATGTATATGGATGTTTTATCTATATGCATTTATATCTGTGTACCATGTATATGCCTGGTACCCAAGGAAGCCAGGAGTTACAGCCATCTGTGAACCTTTTGTGAGTGCTGGGAATAGAACCTGAGTAGCCAGTGTTCTTGCTTCTGAAGCATCTCTTCAGCCTCTTCAAATGATACTCTTAAACATGAAAACATTTTTATATTTATGTGTAACCTTCTGTTGTAGGTGTGAATCTCATCTATTTTTACAATCTATTCTAGGACAGTGTAAATGCAAGATACATCATCAGCTTTGTTGTAATTTTTTCACTTATTGTACAAAATTAAGTTTTAATTTATTTTGTATAGTAGAAAGGTATGTTTGTCTTGTGCCACATGTAAAGGTAAAAAGAAGTAGCCTAAGGTTAGCTGTGCTAAGATTCAAACTGGTATGGGTTCTACCTCATCCAGTGAGAGTGTACATTGCATTACTCAGTTGAATTATGGCTTTATGACATCTGCTTGGCTCTAAGGACTTAATAGAACTCTTCCAAGTTCAAGTACATTCAGACAGAGGTCACCTATTGCTGAACAGGAATATTTATTTAGTTACCTGTTGTTATTTGTTGTTATATATTGTTATAAAACACCTGCTGTTTTATTTCTTTTTTAAAAATTTGAAGTGTGAAACAGAAATGCAGTTTTAAGTAACTTCAGCAAGCATACATTTCCCTTTCTGGTTTCTTTGATGCTAAACTGCATGTCAGATTTTTGATCAGACATCTGAACAAACATTGCTATAAAATACCACCAGCCAGCCTTCCTCATTGTTGCTTTGCATTTCCCTTTCCAAATTCGTGACCTAGTTGAGTTTTTCAGTTCCTTCTTCCTGCTTCCTTTCCCTGGTAGCTGTGAGCACACCAGTAGATTGCATCAGGAGCTTTGGGCCTGTGAGCTCTTTTGCTCTTTTCCAAGTGTCAGATTCAGCAGTCCAGAGCCCACTGCTTGCCAGAAAGTCACCATTGCTCCGAGGCTGGCGCTTGCCTGCTTGTTTTGACCTTCTGAGAGATGAGACTTTGTTTGCCAGAACCACAGTTGATAGAAACAGAAGAGTACAGATAAGAAAAAGCACAGCAATTACAATTAAGCAAATTAGCATGGCTGTGTTGCTGTTGTTTTCCTCGCAGATATCCTTTTTAAAAATTTCCCCTTGAGTTTTGCTTGTGCTTTGAGTGATCTCTGCAGTTGGAGAACTGTTTGTGAAGACATGAGGCACAGAGGGCTTCAGTGTAGATGTAGGGGCTAAAGACACAGTGGGCAATAATTCAGGCTTGTCTGTAGAACTCACTTTGTGATCCACTGCAGCACTTACAGAGTCTGTGTTCTTCTCACTGTGATGTCTACTTGTGCTGTTTTGATTAATGGAGCCCCAAACAGTGATATTGTTAGCCCACAGATGGGTATGGTTTGCTTTTGTTCCTGGAGACAAGGAACACACTGTTGTCATTAGGAAAACAAGATGCAGGTACTGTCCTGTCTGCTCCATGGCCATGGGTATACTGGTATCTGTTGAGACAGCAATATCCATCATTAGTTTGTGAAAGAATAGTGACTTGTGTGTGAACTAATTGTAGTGCTGGGACTGCACTTGAGATAATACAAAGAAATCAGAATTCATGTCTACCATTTGTTACTGGATTCTTCCCAACTGAAGTTTTTTCTTTTATTTTTAACTGAATTTCCATTCCTGTTCTTAGATAATATATAAACATTTTAATTTTATTGTATATTTTGAAGCTGTAAGTTAGCATTACAAATATGTCTTAACCATTTTAACTGTGTACCATAGCTTTACATACTCTTCCTATTAAGGATGTGTCATAAACCTCAGTTTGGAGTCAGCTGCTTCTGCTTTGTACTTGCGATTCCTCATTTAAGGCCTTCTTACTGAAGTGTCCACCCTCGGAGTAGCACGTCCTCATCTTGTAGTAAAGGCGACTTGGCCTAGAAAGTTTTGTTTCAAGCATAAAAAGAAGTCGCAAGTAGCTTTTTTGTGGGAGAGGAAGGGTGGATGTTTGGTAGAGACTGGAAGCAAGTATACATCAATCAAATAGGAATTTGAAGTGTTGTTTGGCCTTTGCAGTTGTGCCATTAAAACAGCCTCAGAATCTAGTTCTAGCTTTTGTGAAGGCAGCTTCGTGTGCTTATTCCACCTCTGCCGCCTTAGTTGACAGTGACTTTCCAAATAGCAGAAGTAGGATTGTTCTCTCAACCTAGAAACCAGGAACAAAGATTTCTTCTGTTCTCAAAGTTCTACAAAAGGCAGCCACCTTTGTTGTCATTTTATAACTGGCACTCTCCCCGACCCTCACTTTGACACAAATCTACAAAAGAAATTATACGGAAAAATTCTTTTAAAATTGGTCATCATACTGTTGGGGTCTTAGAACACAGTGGCCGGCTGTGAGCAGCTCATCTTAATACTAGAAAGCTGAAATTTAACAGCCAGGATGTAGCTGTGGGGTAGTGCATGCCTACCACTCACCACCCCTCCCAAAAATTGAAATTCGGCTTTGGGCTCAGCTTCTGGAAGCCAGTGCATAAAAGGACCAAGTCTGTTCTTAGTTCCTGTTATTGGCTATCTGTTTAGAGATCTCACTGGGGCTGTCGTGTCTACCTCAGTTACAGCTAACCTAGCAAGAGACATTTAGCACCTTTAGTAAAGTAAGTTGTTTCTTTGCTTTAAAAGATTAACCTGCTTTTGCCTCCTCAGTCCTGGGATCAAAGGCATTCGCGTTTGTGTGTGTGTGACCAGGCCCGGCTGAGGTGTTTATAATACTATGGCAGTTCTCCAAAGCAGCTCTTGAGGCAGTATCTTAGAACTTGGAGCATAAATGTGAGGAGACTTAGAGCAAACACTAGATCATTCTAACACTTAATGAATGAAGTTGTCTTGTAAAGAGCCCTGTGTGTTATAGACGTTATCTTCAAATTTGAATGTGCAAAGGGAGTCCTTTTTCAGGTCTAAGGGTAGGGCTTGAGATTCTGTCTCTAAATCACTCCAAGTGACACAGATGCCACTCTGCCAGGCATACTTGAGCAGAGAGGTTTCCTATGGGATGGTATATGCTGTTAGACAATTTCTGAATGCTAGCGAGACACAGAAATGGAGACTAACATAGTGTTGAGTTGCACAGATGAAAACAGCATGTAGTAAATGATGCTCACTTTAAACTAACTTTTGAATTAATAATTTATACTGAGTGGAGAGGGAAAAAACAAAAGAACACCTGTGTTCTGGGATCCAGATCACTATTGGGATTTTGACTATTGATAGACGCGTAAAGATACAGTGCACTGACTTTGTGTAATAGTATTCAGCGTCAATCTTGAAGTTGAATGATAGAATACTTTGAGTTGTTCACAAAAAAAAAGCACTTTAAATTGGGTTATTAAGAAATGTCTATCAGTTTCTACCATAGCAGATTCAATGTTAAAATGACTAAAACTGAAAGTATGTTACTCTGATGACATTAGTTCATTCACAGTGCAGTAAACATCACTCTGTTGTACATGCTAGCAGTGTACCACAGGACAGATAATAGGCCTGCTGTTGATTGTCTTCGGCCAGATGTGCTACCATGCCCCAGTAAACAAGATGCTGACAAAATGAGGCTTTCTTTAATGCTACAAATGCCTGAGAGCTCTGAGGACCTTTCCAAATCTCCACTTTATGCCCTGGAGACCAGGTTGGGTTAGCAAGGTTTTGGCTCTCTGGTTTTGTTTTTTTGTCTCACCATTTTAGTCACATTTGTAATGCCTAAGCTCTAGTAATAAGAAATGTATTTCACTAATTTAAAAAAGGAACAAAAAAAATCAAATGAACCTTTTTAACTCATTTGAGTCCATACTCAGGTCCTTCCTCATTCTGGTTTACAATTCCATATTAATAATTAAAAATTTTCCTAGCTCTAATTGCTTATGTTTTTTACATAGTTTTTCATAATAGAATAGAAAACTTATATTTATACATCTTTGAGAAAACACTTCTTCAACACTAATCTGAACAAAGTTATGAGTGAAAAGGAATGCGAAAAGCCGCATGTATGACCTACCTTACAAAATGCTCTGCCACAACCTTTATTTAATAAGTAACTTCTTTTCTTCTCTCCTTACTTAAAGTAGAATGGTTTGAAGACTACGAAACTGAAATCTGCCGTTTTTTAAGTGGATGCGTACAGCTAGCTTTCCACTTTTAAAACCAAACCACAGATGACACATTTCCTTTCCGCTGTAACTCAAACACATGTCACGCGGGAAGGCAAAAACTCCGACTGCTCTAGTTGGCCACTGGGATGACAAGAGGCTTTGTAGAGCAAATCTCCACCCCCAGAATGGGGAGGGTTTTCCACTTCATTTCTTTTTGACCTTTGGCTCATTGCTATGCCTGCTATCTGCTTTTGAAATTAGTATTATTCAGTGGAAGTTATGTGATGACATCTTTAATGTGGTATCAAAATCATTTTTATACTTTTTATTTTATACCACAGACAGATTTTAAAACATATAGGAGAATCAGTCCCACACATAACTGACATTTCAAGCTGGAAACTGTAGCAGGGGTTTGGACCAGAGAATGCTTCCAGGGTGTGGTATGTGCACAAGTCTTTCTGGCATCACCTTAGATATGACATGTCTGGAATGGACCACATTGTCGTCTCTGAAGACAGCTGCCCCTAATGGGCTCCCTGGCTCTATAGATGATAGCAGATACCTAGATTACAACAGATCCTCCTAATTCATATCACACTTTGGAGCCTTTCAGATTCTTGATTTAATTTTCCTGCCACTGTAGTGATATACCTAGACTACTAAACATCTGTCCTAGCCCCAAGTACTTCATGTATCTTATATATAACTCTTTGATCATATCTTTCATTTTTTTTTCAAATGAGTACCACACTAACCAACTAAGTTAATCTGACACTTCCTCATTTCTTAAAAACAAAAACTTTGAATTTATATAATTTAAAATTTTAATTTGTTTTAATGAATATAGCTAGGACTGATCTCAGTATCTTATGCATGCCAGGCAGACATTTTACCACAAAACTTAATCCCCAGCCCTCTTTGTTTATTTTACACTTTTATTATTACTATGTATATGTGCCCATGATAATGGGACTGGGCAAGGGAGAGACTGCGTGTGTGCTGTGGCACAATTGTGAAGATCAGAGGACAACTACTGAGCCATTTCTCTGACCCCCCTCCTTTTTATTTTGAGTCAGAGTTTGATTAAGTTGCCTGTGATGGCTTTGAACATTGTTGAGTTTGTTTTCTGAGACAGGTTCTCATGTAGCCAAGGCTGGTCTAGAACTCACTGTGTAGCTGAGGATGGCCTTGCCTTTGTGCTCATCCTCCCTCCCTCCCTCCCTCCCTCCCTCCCTCCCATGTGCTAGGATGGCAGGTTTGTAGCACCACATCCAAATGCCATGATTGAACCCAAGCCTTTGCATATCCACTAGGCAAGAGTCACCAACTGAGCAGCTAAAAGTTGAAAAACTTGTCCATATTTACAAAAGTGGTTCCAAAATGATTGTATAAGATGAGATGTTTGTTTTAAAAAAACAAAAATGCTACCCTCCCTACATATATTCATATTCAGTAGGCCTGTGCTGGTACCAGCGTCTTATACATAGCTGAGAAATAGGCAACACCCAGGCAAAGATTGAGGCCTTTGATGGTCCTGTCATAGTTTGCCATCACTTATTTCCTGTCTGCGTCTCTCAGAACTTACCTCTATGTACTTAATACTTTAGCTGTTGTATAAACTGTCTAGTCACCTAGTTTTCCATTTTAGTATCAGGTTTGAGTTCTACACTGGAATCCTGAGGTACTCAGGAAGTTTTTTCAGAGTAGGAATTTCTTTTATCTTTTATCATCTTAACATATTCCTGTCATCTTAAAAATAATTCAAGTTGTCATTTTATTCCTTTGCAACAATTTTGAAAATTTTTACAGGAGGGTATTTATCATGTCTCAGAGATAATCAAGAGATGGGAACAGTGGGCCTGAGTTAATAAGGTGTTTGGATCAGAGTCTGGAACCATATTCTTCAGAGCTTCCTTACTGTGCCTGCTTGTGTTGATTGATGCTCTCTCAGTTCTAAGCAATGTATGACTGTGGGGAGCTGAAGAAGCCCTGAGTGATGTGTAACAGCCAAATGAAGTCCTAAGTGAATGAGTGAGTTGTTTGAATCCATGGGAATGGCAAAGCCTCCCGACGCCACCACCACACATAGACCCATGGTGAGGCTCAGAAGGATGCAGAGCCTTCCTCAGTTCCTAAGGGTGTCGGCAGTGTGTGCAAAGATGTGTGTTTACCAATAATTGACCAGTGTGTGCCAAGCTAGCAACTGCAGCTTTCTTCTCCCTGATATGTAAAACCCAAGACTGCTCACCTACAGAAGCCTCCTCCTAAGACAAGCTAATCTGGCTGTCCCTAATAAACGTCCTGAGGATCCCAGGTTGTTGCAGGAGTTGATGCAGCTCCATCAGAGCATGCATAGCCCACCTGACCCCAGCTTTTCTGTATGTGCATCTGTGTCAGTCCTTTCTTCATTCCCTCACTGCCCCAGTCAGGTTTCCAGGACCCAGCCAAGTGGATGTGGTATATGACCTAATGTGGTTTAGCCAAAGCATGGAACTTACTAGCTTACACAGCTGAATAGTCTGGGGATAAATTTAACCATGGGAGAGATTATTATCTATGACTCAGATTATGGCCAAGACCCCAAACTATTTTTTCATTCTCGGCTCCTTCACTTCAGGTTTTGAGGCATGTTCTTCCATCATACCCGAAGATATAAGTTAACAATTCCCAGGGTTGCTATGTCTTTTCTTAATTACAAACATGGGGGAAGGCTCGCAAACCCCAACAATTTAAACTGACCTGTGAATTGGGCCCCTGACTTCACTGTCCTGACTTAAGTCTTTGTGTTCATTGCTGAGTCACCTTCTGGTCAAGGTCAGGTAAATGGGTTGCCTAAGCTTTTGGCCATCTTTTTCAGCCACTGGCTTCTCTGAGAAATATGGTGTACCCAGGGGCCTTTCTCTGTCTTCCTTCTTTCTTGGTGGGCAGATTTGTTATTTTCAAAATTCTTAAGGGGGTTCGTCCCTTCTCTCTTTATCCTTATTAAGCACAATGTCTGGAAAATATAAACATAAATCTACACTTTGAATAATTGTTTTATATCTTTGTCCTCTTTAGAAAATTAATCAGGCCAGAGAGATGGCTCCGCCTTTCAAGGTTCACAACCAAAAACATTAGAAAATTAATCACAAATTTTTTTTAAGGGCCCTCCATTAATGTGGGGAGGGGCTTAGTCCTGCCTCAATTTGGTATGCCAGACTTTGTTGACTCCCCAAGGAAGACCTTAACCTCTCTGAGGAGTGGATGAAGGGTGCAAGCGAGTAGGGGAGGGAGGGGGACCTGGGGTTGGTGTGTAAAATGAAAAGTAAATCAGATAGATGGATAGATAGATAGATAGATAGATAGATAGATAGATAGATAGATAGATAGATAGATAGATAGATAGGGCCCTAGAGATTCCTCAGCAGGGAAGGTGCTTTCATTGCAAGCCTCACACCCTGAGAGAGTGCTCTCCAGAACATACATGATAAAGAGAGAGGGGAATAGACTCTGATCTCCACAGGTGTGCTGTGTTGTCTTCTGGCCTCCACATGCTCACACATGCATGCATAACTAATAAAGGTAAAACAAAAGAAAATAGATTTATATTGTCTGTACATTCAGAAATCTTAACAGTGTTTATCCTTTTTTGTTGCCTTTCCTAGGTTCAAAACTGGCCAAATCAATGGTGATTTGCTGATATACCACGTCTTGCTGACTTTAAAGCCATATTATGCAAAGCCATATGAAATTGTAGTGGACCTTACCCATACTGGACCTAGCAATCGCTTTAAAACAGACTTCCTCTCTAAGTGGTTTGTTGTTTTTCCTGGCTTTGCCTACGACAATGTCTCTGCAGTTTATATCTATAACTGTAACTCCTGGGTCAGGGAGTACACCAAGTACCATGAACGGCTGCTGACTGGCCTCAAGGGCAGCAAACGGCTTATTTTCATAGACTGTCCTGGGAAGCTGGCTGAGCACATAGAGCATGAACAACAGAAACTCCCTGCTGCCACTTTGGCTCTAGAGGAGGACCTAAAGGTGTTCCACAATGCTCTCAAGCTAGCTCACAAAGATACCAAAGTCTCTATTAAGGTAACTTCCTGTCTCTTTTGAATGATTTATTGCCTTTCTTGATCAGCCAGATTATAGTCTGACCTCTACAAGTGTTCTCAAGTTGCATATCCAATATCAGTTGCATCCAGATGTTGGAAGACCAAGATTTCTGTCTTTATTGTGGTCCTGCAAAAGGTGTGAAAAGTGCACACTTAAAAGATACTGTTGGGGCTGGAGAGATGGCTCAGAGGTTAAGAGCACTGACTGCTCTTCCAGAGGTCCTGAGTTCAATTCCCAGCAACCACATGATGGCTCACAACCATCTATAATGAGATCTGGTTCCCTCTTCTGGCTTGCAGGGACACATGCAGACAGAACACTGTATACATAATAAATAAATAAATTAATACATAAATAAATAAATAATGTTTAAAAAAAAAAGACACCCATAGTGGCATATGCCTTTAATCCCAGCACTTGGGAAGCAGAGGCAGGCGGATCTCTCTGAGTTTGAGGCCAGCCTGTTCTACAGAGTGAATTCCAGGACAGTCTCCAAAGCTAAACAGTGAAACCCTGTCTCAAAGCAAACAAACAAAACGACTCTCATGGGGGCTGGAGTACAGAGGTCTAGGGTCCAATTCCCAGCACACACATGGTGGCTTACAAACATCTATAACTCCAGTTCCTGGGCAATCTTCTGGCTTCTGAGGGTACCAGGCACACATGTGGTGCACAGATATGTATGCAGTCAAACACTCATACAAATAAAATAGATTAGCTTTTAGGACACTGAAGGTTGGGGCAGAAGAATGCTATAGAGAGGGCAGGCAATTCTTCACTGTGACCCTGCCCGGTAGTCAGGTGTGCAGAGTGGAAAGGACCTACCTAGTCGTGGTTCTTTTGATTGGTTCATGGTTTTTCAGAGTGGTGAGTTTGACCCCTTCAAGCACTTGTTTATAGAATTCTTGACCCTTTTTAAAAGTTAATTTTTTTTCTGATAAAGTTGGATTCTTTTGAGAGTATAAATAATTGTTACGTAATTTGAATACGTAATAGTAACATTTCAATGGCAAACATTGTATGGGGGTGGATAAATGAGTTGGTTTTGAGAGTTCTGTATAACTGGAATTTAATTCTCCTCTTCCTAACTACCATTTTTCAGGTTGGTTCTACTGCTGTTCAGGTAACCTCAGCAGAGAGAACAAAAGTTTTGGGGCAATCTGTCTTCTTAAATGACATCTACTATGCTTCTGAAATCGAAGAGATCTGCCTTGTGGATGAGAACCAGTTCACCTTAACCATTGCAAACCAAGGCACACCACTTACCTTCATGCACCAGGAGTGTGAAGCCATTGTCCAGTCTATCATTCACATCAGGACCCGCTGGGAGCTGTCACAGCCTGACTCCATCCCCCAGCATACCAAGATTCGACCAAAAGATGTCCCTGGGACACTGCTTAATATTGCATTACTTAATTTAGGCAGTTCAGACCCTAGTCTACGGTAGGTATTTCTCTCCCACACTTTTTTCTTTTTTAATTCTCTTTAAGTTGAGTTCAAGTTAAATAGTGTATCACTATTGTTCACTAAGAGTGTCATTGTTTAGACAAAGAAGGCCTAAAGTCTACTGACTCAAATGCATTACAACTTCCTACCTATTTTACTTCAGTAAAATTCTCTGAAGAAATCCTATGTTGCTGTCCTCTTTGTCTCAGTGGCAGAAGCAACATGATAAAAAGGGCATCATCTATTGGAAAGCATCACACAGTAAAACACCACATTGTGTCACTGCTGTGGCCCTAAATTAGCCTTCAGATGATCTGTGGCCAAGTGCAAGACAATGTATAACTAAACTGCAGGGCTGAAGCAAAACATTGCTGGGACTTGGTGAATGAGGCACCTAAACATTGTCTAGTGCAGATTCAGATGTGGATTCCATGAAGAACAAAAGCTGAACCCAGAAGGGCAGCTATGGTAGAACACAGTCCATCTTAGGGTTTCAACCATCATCCCTAAGATAAATGTTCTGATTTCAAAACGGTTTTTAAAAATAAAGAAAGAAAAAAGAAAACGGTATTTCCTTCCCTCCTCCACTTTCCTGCCCCCTCCCTTCTTCATTTTCTTTCCCTCTGAACACAGGTTAGTTGGTTCTGTTTTGGCGTTGTGATCTGCTGTGATCTGTCCTGTCAGCCTGTAGAGCCAGCAGACTTGGCTTTGGTGTGGAGCTGCTATTTTTCACTTGTCATGCCTGAACTCTCCTTTTTGGTAACGGTAACATGCCTTCCTAATGGGCCTGTAAAGGTTTGATAAGTAGCATTTGTGGTAGGATTGTACAACACTAGCAAGTAGTTTGTGTTTAGTGAATAGTATTTTCCCCCATCCCTTCTTTTCTCTCCTTTGTTCCCTGTTTCCTTTCTCTTCCCTCTCCTTTTCATGTTTGGATGATTCTTTATCTTAGATATCTTGGGAATGTCAAGATTTTGACTAATGGAGATGGAACATTTCAAATCTAAAATCCAAAATACTCTAAAATCTGAAATGTCTTATATATTTTGTTCAGAATTTATAACATGCCTTTTTTTTTTTTATTAAGATGGACTCTTATTATGTTGGTCTGGCTGGCCTAGAACTTGCTGGGATTGAAGTCACTTGCCAACACCCAGCCCATTTCACAGTTTTTAATTATAGGTGCTCATTTTGCAAATGTAAATATTTCAAACCCAGACACATATCTGATTGTGGTTATTTGAGATGAGAGATACTCAACTGGTATCAATTCTCAGACTCAGGAACTCTTATAATATAGCATAGCCTATGTTTCATACCGGCCTCTCTCTCTCTCTCTCTCTCTCTCTTTTTTTTTTTTTTTTTTTTTTTTGGCTTTTTGGCTTTTTGGCTTTTTGGTTTTTCGAGACAGGGTTTCTCTGTAGTTTGGAGGCTGTCCCGGAACTAGCTCTTGTAGACCAGGCTGGTCTCGAACTCACAGATATCCACCTGCCTCTGCCTCCTGAGTGCTGGGATTAAAGGCATGCACCACCAGTGCCCGGCTCATACTGGGCTTTTTAAGCTTTCAGAATTTCCTTTATTTAAAAGGAAAACTATGTCCAGTACCATGGCTCCATGGCAAAGGAGTTCATCACCAAGCCTGACAGCCTGTGTTTGACTAACATTGTGGAAGAAGAGACTGACTCCCAAAAGTTGTTCTTTGACCTCCTTGTATGTGCCCTGGCATTTGTGTCTGCACATATGCATAAACACAAATAAATAAATGAAATTAAAAAATTTTTAAAGATTTTATTTATTATGTATACAATATTCTGCTTCCATATATATCTGCACGCTACAAGAGGGCACCAGATCTCATAACGGATAGTTGTGAGCCACCATGTGGTTGCTGGGAATTGAACTCAGGACCTCTGGAAGAGCAGTCGGTGCTCTTAACCGTGAGCCGTCTCTCCAGCCTGAAATTAAAATTTTTAAGTCAGATATGATAGCATATTCTTTTCACATCTGTACGTAGGATGCTCACACAGATGCATCTCTGTGAGTTCTAGGCCAGACTGGTCTACCTAGCAAACTCTGGGACAGCTGGGGCTACATTGTGAGACCCGGGGGGGGGGGGGGATGTCAAGATCAATAATCAACCAAAATTTTACTTATATAGGCTTCATGGAATCCCAGAAATGGCTCACTAGATTTTATGTATGCTCGGCTTCCCTTATCCTGGAAGCCTCTCTAACATAATACTCCAGGTTATGGGAGCCCAGTGTATTTTTTGTTGTTGTTGTTGTTTAATGATTTATTTTTATGTGCATTGATGTTTTGCCTGCATGTGTGTCTGTGTGAAGATTGTCAGATCCCCTGAAACTAGAATTATAGACAGTTGTGAGCTGCTATGTGGATGCTAGGAATTGAACCCATGTCCTCTGGAAGAGCAGCCAGTGCTCTCCAGCCCAGGAGCCCAGTTTTTTATAGCTCTTAGATAGGGTAAAATAACGTCAGCATAGTATGAATTTCTGCAAGTCAGTGAAAGATAAACAAATTCACATGCAATGACATTAATGTCCTTATTTTTAGGATAATTGAGCTATGAGCCTGTCTTTTCTTCTCAATTCCAAATAGTTTTTCATTGTTTATAGATCAGGTTTTTCTGATTTTAGGGGTAGGGTCTTTCTAGCCTGGAACTTACCATCCTCCTGCCTTGGCCTCCTAAATGGCTAGGATTAGAGGCCTGTGCTACGATGCCTTGTCCCCTGACATCTTTGTTAAATAATGCCAGTTTGAGTGAAATTGTACCATTTTTCTAGTGATGAAGCAAGCAGATAGCTTTCACTTGTTGGTAAAGCATATCATACCAGAAGAAAAAAAAACACTTAGGCCAACACATTTCCATGGCTTTTTTCTTCTGTATCTCCATGGCAAAAATTCAGAGGTAATTAAAACCTGAAATTTGGGTTTGCTGCATTTTAAAACTGAGTTTGATATTTGTTATTTAGGATGGGATGAATTGAGTTTTATGGGGTGGAATTGGGAGTGGGGTCATCATTCGGAATGCTGGGGATCAAATCAGGGCCTCACACATGGAAGTAAAACACTCTACTACTCAAGTTCTTTAAATTTTTCTGATTTGCTTAGATATATTTTTATATATTTATAACTCATTTTTTGTTCTAATAGACCCTAGGTAATGTGTGATTGGTTTTTATGATTATATAAAGTAGAATGAGGTCATAGAGTGGAAGATGTAACTACATCTTTTTAAACTCCAGTTAACTCCAGTTTTAACCTCTAGTTTACAGTGAAAATTGTATGACACACAGACACTTCAGGGATGTCCTTACTTCAACATACCACATTATAATTTGATTAAATGCCTCCTTTTAAAAGATAAAGTAAAGGTCTCACTGTGTAGCCCTGATTGTCTTGGAACTCTCTGTGTAGACCAGGCTGGCCTCAAACTCACAGAGATTCACCTGCCTCTGCCTCCTGAGTACCCAAATGAAAGGTGTACACCACCAGGCTTCCTTGTCTCTTATTCTCTATTTAACTGTATTGGCCAGAGAGTAACTGGGAGCAGAGTTTTGACTTCACTGAAAACACCTTTATTCTGTCATTCCTATTGACCCACCTTAGACCCTAAGTCTTTTGCTGTTTATGCTCCTGTGAATGTTTCTAGAAAGGCCTACACTTGCCTGCCTGTCTTAGGAGGGAGCCTCATGGACTCTTCTGGCACTGATATCTTGAGTCTCATGTTCCAGGCTTGCTCTATATTCTGTCTCTAGGCGATCGTAACACTGAAAAAGAATTAAGTGTGCTTTGTAATTAAATTTTGAGTTGTATGTTGTAGGGGAAATGGAATTACAAAGAAAAAGGAATTTTAAAACAATCTTTGTGTTTTCTCTTAGGTCTGCTGCTTATAATCTTCTGTGTGCCTTAACCTGTACCTTTAATTTAAAAATTGAAGGTCAATTACTAGAGACATCAGGGTTATGCATCCCTGCCAACAACACCCTTTTTATTGTCTCGATCAGTAAGACACTTGCAGCCAATGAGCCACACCTCACATTAGAGTTTTTGGAAGAGTGTATTTCTGGATTTAGCAAATCTAGTAAGTAATGATTTTCTTTAATACTCAAAATGATTCTAAGACATTTCAAAGAAAGTTTTTTTGTTTGGGAATTTACCAGTGGTCTTTCACTTACTATATTTTTACTTCTTAGAAACTTTCCTCTTTTTTTTTTTTTTCCTTTGGCTTGGGTACCCTGTAATTAAAGGAACTCTGAAAGAAAATCTTGGGTGAATACACAGAGAAACCCTTCTGAACTCTGGCAGGAAGCTCAGGTAGCAGCAGGTGTGATCCTCTTGCCCGTGGACAGCTTGAACAATTTCCTTCCTTACATCAGCTCCTTGAACCTTCGCATTTCTTTTCATAGACAAGAACTGCACATCTCCTTGATTTTAAGGAGTTACTTTGAACTGTGGATTTTACTGAATATTGATGTTTCCTAAAGAGTGTCACGGTGGAAATGCTAGATCCAGAGCCAGCCCCACGTTTGTTTTAATAAGTCCCATTAGGGTGGGGCCTTGGTGGTGCACGCCTTTAATCCCAGCACTCGGGAGGCAGGCGGATCTCTGTGAATTCCAGGCCAGCCTGGTTTCCAGAGAGACTGTCAGGATAGGCTCCAAAGCTATACAGAGAAACCCTGTCTCAAAAAAACCAAAAAAAAAAAAAAGAGTCCCATTAGTTTACTGTATACTGTTCTTATCTGTTCCCTCCATCTCCTGTAGTAGCATAGATGATGCTCTTTGCCTGGCTTCCTTCATTCCTGACACTTTCTTCTCTCCTTCTCCCTGTGGTACATGCAGCTTTTCCCTAGCTACATTCTGCATTCAAACACATTTCTTAATATTTCAATATTCATCAAGAATATGTCAGATCTGCTTTGTTCTGGTTTTTTTGTTTGTTGGTTTTTGTTTTGAGCCGGAGGTTGGTTTGTTTGATCAAGTGAAAGATATAGGAGTGTAACTCTGTTGTAAGTTTGGCAAAAGAAGAAAAATACAAAGCTTTATTAATAACTACAAATGCTTGAAAATATTTGAGTGAGTGAACAGGCATTTTTTGTTCCTGCATAAATCTGAGATCATTTCAGATTAAATACAGCCCCATCAAAATAGGCATGGAATTTGAATTTTCAAATGATTTTAAATTCTATTGAAAATAAATAGCTGAGAAAATGTTGAAAAGAGAGGAAGTACAGACTTGAAATTACAGATTTCTCTACATCTATGCACATTTTAATGGCATGGTAATCAAAACACGGATGTTCACAAGTCAGCAGACGGATCCATTTAAGAGAAGCAGACAGCTGAAGCTTCACAAGCTGCTTGAGGAGATGAAACTCATCTTAATGAGTTTGGGCCATCTACACCAAAAGATACCAAAATGACTTCTGTTTATATTTAAGAATTGAATATAAGTCTAGAAGCACTAATAAAAGAAGTGGGTACTTATTGCTTTTATGTGAGTAGAATGGGTGAAACAAACACAGGATAGAAGCAAAGTAAATGATGAACAGATTGGCTTCCTGAGATTTTGGAATATCTCCACAAAAAAAGAAAAGAAGGCTTCTCTGTGCAGCCCTGGCTGGCCTTGAACTCAGAGATCCACCTGCCTCTGCCTCCTGTGTGCTGGGATTAAAGGTATGTGCCACCACCACCACCCAGCTGAAGAAATAATTTTAAAAATCAGCAAACCAGAAGTAGTAGGGCACACAACACCTGATCTACAGAGTAAGGTCCATGATTGCCAGGGCAACAGAGAAATCTGTCTCAAAAACAAACAAACAAAAAAACTGTACTAAAACATATACAGCATAAAAATTAGCATTTTGGGCTGGAGAGATGGCTCAGAGGTTAAGAGCACCCACTGCTCTTCCAAGGGTCCTGAGTTCAATTCCCAGCACCCACATGGTTATGAGATCTGGTGCCCTCTTCTGGTGTGCAGATACACATGGAAGCAGAATGTTGTATACATAATAAATAAATCTTTTTTAAAAATTAGCATCTTAACCTTTTAATTTTTTTTTCTTTTTAGTTTTAGGTTTTTTTTGTTTGTTTGTTTGTTTTGTTTTGTTTTTTTGAGGTAGGGTCTGTCTACATAGGCCTGGATGTCCTCAAACTCATAGAGTTCTACTTGCCTCTGCCTGCCTAGTGCTGAGATTAAAAGTATATACGACCATGCCTGGCCATTGTAACCTTTTCTTCCCTTTTCCAAACTGAAACTTTGGATCTAATCACTTTTAGTGGCGTCATATTATTCCATAGTATGGAGCAACTTTGCTTGCTTGCTTGTTTGATTTTTTCAACTGTCTTTTTTTTCTATTAAGTAATGTTTTATTAAATTCAAAAGTAGGCAATATAAATACGTGACAATGGAGGTCATGAAAGGTGAGGTGAGGGGTGATATTGAGTGAGGGAGGGTTCTAGACACTATAGATGATGTGGGCTGTGATCTAGAAGATACTTTCATGATGTACTCACTGTCAAAGTTCACCAATCAATACCTATACCTACTCACTTAATATGCGTGCACTTTACTGTAACAAGATACACCTTAGTTTTAAAACATCAACATAAAAACAGTATGCTACAAACATCTCACCATTAATTCTTTTACTCTGTGTGTGTGTGTGTGTGTGTGTGTGTGTGTGTGTGTGTGTGTGTGTGTGTGTGTGTGTTTGCACTACAAATCTTTTCTTTCAACCTCCCCTTCATTTCTTCATGATAAAATCATTGCTGGGACTGGAGATGTGGATCAGCAGTTAAAAATACTAGCTGCTCTTCGAGAAGTCCTGGATCTGATTCCCAGCACCCATGTAATGGCTCACAACCATCTACAACTCTGGTCCCAGGGTATCAGCCAAGCATGTGGTCCACAGATACACATGTACACAAAATACTCATACACATGAAAAAATAAAATGATTGTAATTTTCATTAACTATCTATACTAATGGAGTGTTTTCTCTACAGGTATTGAATTGAAGCACCTTTGTTTGGAATATATGACCCCATGGCTGTCAAATCTAGTTCGTTTTTGTAAGCATAATGATGATGCCAAACGACAAAGGGTTACTGCCATCCTTGATAAGCTAATAACAATGACCATAAACGAGAAGCAGATGTACCCTTCTATTCAAGCAAAAATATGGGGAAGCCTTGGGCAGGTATTGAATTTGCACGGACACTTACCTAGTGCCTCCTTATGCTAGTAAATCTGGGTGCCCATGTTACACAGAGCACACCATTCTCTCCTTCAGAAGCATGCAGACCCAACCCTGTGAATAGCTATGCATTTCAGAGTTCTCCTCCTTGCATAGTTGTACAGAGTTTAACTGTAGAGACATGTTGTCACTCCTGGTAAATAGTGTTAAAATGTGTACCCCAGTCCCTATATACACTACAGATCTCAGTAAATGCTTCTTAATGCTGTTGTTCAGAACATCTGGTTTCTATAGTTGTAGCATAGGCTATGATACAACTTTCCTTAATCTGGCCAGGGAGGTGCATACTATTCCTTCAGATTGATCACTTAAGGAAGCATATCCATACTCAGACAATGCTGTGAATCCTCTAAATGATTTTAAATGACATTGAAGCCAATTTCCTGACTGTATGATGTCATTAAAGTAATTAGATTGGTCATGCATTACTGTCTTAGAAGAGCAGAGATACTAAGCAGCTGAAGATAGGCATGTACAGATGTTTAAACTCTGAATATTGCTCTTACTCTTCCATGGATGGTTTAGAGGTCTCCAAATCTAGAACTTTGAAAATCTTGGGGGAAACAGGATGTCTCTGCTTCTTGGGTTTGTCTGAGTGTTTCTTAATTAAAGGTTAAGCCATCGGTGTGCTTGAAAACAACAAGACTTTCCTTGTTTCGTCAGATCACAGATCTGCTGGATGTTGTGCTCGATAGTTTCATCAAGACCAGTGCTACAGGAGGGTTAGGGTCTATCAAAGCTGAGGTGATGGCAGATACGGCCGTGGCTTTGGCATCTGGAAATGTGAAATTGGTGTCAAGTAAGGTAACCACTTTTTCTATGCCCTCTTGGACCATGCCATAATTATTTCTGTTTATCATCTTGAGAGTTTTTCTCTAACTAGCCAAGGTTAAACTCATTATTCATTAATTTATTTATTTATGAGAAAATGGGAGGTATGGGTATGTGTGTGCACATATGGGCTGTGGCTTACCTGTGTAAGTCAGAGGATAACTTGTGGGAGTCAGTTCTTTCCTTCCACCAGATGGGTCCCAAGTATCAAACCCCAGGTATGGGGCTTGGCAATGAGCTCCTTAGGTTGCTGAGCCATCTCATTGACCCTGAATTTATTTTCTAAGATTTATTTATTTTTCTTTTATGTATGTGTGCCACATGTGTGCATTGCCTTCAGAGGCCAGAAGAGAGTACTAAATCCCCTGGAATTGGAATTGCAGATGGTTGTGAACTGCCATGTGGGTGCTAGAAACCAAAGTCTTCTGCAAGAGCAGCCAGTGCTTTTAACCTCTGAGCCCTCTCTCCAGCCCCCTAAACTTTTTTTTTTTTTTAATAAAGAAACTATTAGTCTCATGTTTTAAAAAACATGTTCTTCTTTACAGGTTATTGGAAGGATGTGTAAAATAATTGACAAGACTTGCTTATCTCCAACTCCAACTTTAGAACAACATCTTATGTGGGATGATATTGCTATTTTAGCCCGCTACATGCTGATGCTGTCCTTCAATAACTCCCTTGACGTGGCAGCCCATCTTCCCTATCTCTTCCATGTGGTTACGTTCTTAGTAGCCACAGGCCCCTTGTCCCTTCGAGCTTCCACACATGGATTGGTCATTAATATCATTCACTCTCTGTGTACTTGTTCACAGCTTCATTTTAGCGGTAAGTTACTAGAAGGTAATCTTTTGTTTTTTAAGGCAGTGGAAGGTTATCTTTACTAGTTCTTTTTTTAGCTTTACCTTACCTAACTGTTGTAGGTTTCTCCCTGTGATGGTGTTGTCTCACCAGTACACAAGCAGTAATTTGAAATTCTGTCAAACAAGAAAATAATTAAAATGACTTCCATGCCATGGCAAGCTATAATAAAAGCTTTCTATGTTGTAATTACCGTATAACCTAAGAGCTTAGTGTAAGTTGATAGTGTTGCATTACTAGTGCCAGTATATTATGTAGCCACTAATATAATCAATACATCTAAGAGATTTGACTTGGGGAGTGTGGTTATGTGATTTTGAAATTTTCTTGAATTCCAGATGAAACATATCACTTTAGAAATAAAATACTGGTATTTTCTTTTTCTTTTGCAGAAGAGACCAAGCAAGTTTTGAGGCTCAGTCTAACAGAATTCTCATTACCCAAATTTTACTTACTGTTTGGCATTAGCAAAGTGAAGTCAGCTGCTGTGATTGCCTTCCGTTCCAGTTACCGGGACCGGTCTTTCTCCCCAGGCTCCTATGAGAGGGAGACTTTTGCTTTGACGTCCTTGGAAACGGTCACAGAAGCTTTGTTGGAGATCATGGAGGTACAGAAAGAAAAATGACAAGAAACTAAATTAAAATCATACTTAAAGTATGTAATATGCAGGGTATAGTGGCAAGAGCCTTTAATCTTACCATCCAGGAGACAGAGGCAGGATTTTTGTGAGTTTGAAGCCAACTGAGTCTGTGTAGGGAATTCTGGGTCAGCCAGGGCTACATAGTAATAACTTGTCTGAAAAATAATTTTGTAATATACAGAGGAAATGCTGGTTTGTTCTCTATATTACACATAGAACTTAACATATTTCTTTAGAATGTGTCCATTTTTAAAATTAGATTTATTTTACTTTGTGTGTATGAATGTTTTGCCTGCATGTATGTATGTGCACCACATGTGTGCCTGGTGCCCAAGGGTCAGAAAAGGAGTTCAGAAGAGGAGGACATCAAATTCCCTAGAACTGGAATTATGGATGGTTATAAACCACTTTGTGGATTCTGGGAACACAACCTATTTCCTCTTCAAGAACAAGTACTCTTAATTGCTGAGCCATCTCTCCAGTCCCTGGAATGTGGTTTTTTTTGTTTTGTTTTGTTTTTGTTTTTAATAACAAATATCACTTAATGGCATGATGAACATTAACTATTTGTAGAAACATTTACGTACACATATATTCAGAATATCCTGTTTTTCAGGCATGTATGAGAGATATTCCAACGTGCAAGTGGCTGGATCAGTGGACAGAGCTAGCACAAAGGTGTGTCCTCAGTCAAATGTAAATTGTAGAAGTGTGTATATTGTTGAGAGTAGCTGTTGCAGCATAGTCAGTCCTGTACTCACTGTGTGCACAGACACAGAGGCTTTCATCAGTTCTGTGGCTCTTTTGATTGCAGGTTTGCATTCCAGTACAACCCATCCCTGCAGCCAAGAGCTCTTGTGGTGTTTGGCTGCATAAGCAAGCGCGTATCTCATGGGCAGATAAAGCAGATCATCCGAATTCTTAGCAAGGTACTTACTCTACCTTTCCTAAAGATTTTTTCCCAAATTACAAAGTATAGCTTTCAGTTTTTAAAAACAATTCAAATGTAATTAACTGCCAAATGGTGATGGCTCATGCCTTTAATCCCAGCACTTGGGAGGCAGAGGCAGGTGGATCTCTGTGAGTTGGAGGCCACCCTCGTCTACAGAGTGAATTCTAGAACAGCCAGGGCTGTTACACAGTGAAATCCTGTATCGAAAAACAATACAAACAAACAAAAAATTTAATTATATGTTTTTAAACAATTTTTTCCTTACTGTAATTATTTGAAGTGATGAAATCTTGTCTAAAGAAAATACCTGTAGGGGCTGGAGAGATGGCTCAGAGATTAAGAGCACTGGCTGCTCTTCCAGAAGTCCTGAGTTCAATTCCCAACAACCAGATGGTGGTTCACAACCATCTATAATGAGATCTGGTGCCCTCCTCTGGTCTGCAGGGACACATGCAGAAAGAACACTGTATACCTAATAAATTAATAATTAAAAAAAAATACCTGTAAGTTCAACATGGTGGAGCACGCCTTTAACCCCAGCACTCTGGATACAGAGGCAGGTGGATTTATGTGAGTTTGAGGCTACCCTGATCTACATAGTGAGTTTCAGGACAGCCAGTGCTACGTAATAGAGAGAACCTGTCTCAAAAATAACAAAAAAGATAATATCTTTTAAAAAGAATCTCTGACTCTTTTTCTAATCAGGTACATCTAATATTCTATGTTTCTAAAACCTTATAGCCTTATATAAAGCTACATAATTTGTAAATAATGTAGTGATGTCCTCCTTAATAGAATGTGATAATAGGAATATTTTTAAAATAAGAAACTAGTTATAGAATGTTCACCATTATTAGAAATTGTTTGTCATATAAACTACTTGTCAGATACCTAAATGTTTCTCAGCTAAATCTGAGATTCATTGTAGGAGCTGATGTTTTATTTCACTGAAAAGTAAAATAAAGATTTTTGTTTTCTTAAAAGGCACTTGAAAGTTGCTTAAAAGGGCCTGATACTTACAACAGTCAAGTTCTGATAGAAGCTACAGTAATAGCTCTAACAAAATTACAGCCACTTCTTAATAAGGTAATTATTGTATTGACCATGAATTTATTCATTTTGGGTATTGTTACTGTGTGCATTTTTCTCATACAGAGTTTGAAAAATAAGATGGGTTGAAAAGATGTTAGAAAGAAGAAATTATAGTCAAAGCAGAATCTCTTGTCATAAGAGTTAGAAAATAAGATAGGTTGGCCTAGCATGGTGGCCTGCACCTTTAGTCACAGCACTCATGAAGTAGAGGCAGGTTAATCTCTGAGCATGTGGCCAGCCTGGTCTACATAGCAAATTCCAGGATAGCCATGGTTACATAGAGAATACTTGTTTCAAAAAGAAAGAAAGGAAGGGTTGGGGGAGAAGGAAAGGAAGGGAGGAAGAGTGGGGAGGAAGAAAGGAAAAAGAAAATAGGCAGATAGGTTGAAAAGAGGTTGTAAAGAAGGAACTATAGGCAAAGTGGAGCCTCTGTCACAAGAGTTTGTGATAGAGGAAGAGTTAATATAGTGCCTCTTTTCTCCTGGGATTTTGTGTTTGTGATATATTTTTTTCTCTTTGGTACTAAAAAAGATAGGTATAAATTCTTAATTCTTTTATCTAATAAAGTCTTCATTGAGCATCTTCTGTTTATCTGGTAGTGCTTAGAGATATAATAAACTTAATAGAGAACTGGACAAATGAAGTCAGTAAACTATGACTTAATGTTAATTAATGGTTACACTGTAGAGAATACAAAGCCAGGAGAAATATACCTGGTCATCAAAAAGAGTTTGTATCCTGGGCTAGGGGCGTAATTGAAGGTATAGCACTTTTTAGCATGTATAAGACCCTGCTTTCATCTCCACTGAAAGATGGGAAGGGGAATGAAGGAAAGATGGAATACATATGAGTAAGAGTTGATACTAGTTTAAAAAAAAAGAGTTTATACTATTAAGAATGAAAAGTTGAAAGGGTAGAGTCTAATTGGAATTAGAAATAAGTAAGACAGTAGAGTGGTGGATAGACCATTCTAGTAGAGTTGATAGAGAAAATTGTAAAGATTGGGTAGAATTAATCTAAATTCAATGGTCTTCAGAAAGGAGTTTGGAAATTATCAATTCCTAATAGACAGTATGGCCGGGCGTTGGTGACCCACAACTTTAGTCGCAGCACTTGGGAAGCAGAGGCAGGCAGATCTCTGTGAGTTCAAGGCCAGCCTGGTATACAGAGCTAGGTCCAGAATAGCCAAGGCTACACCGAGAAACCCTGTCTCAAAAACAAACAAACAAAAAATAAACCTTGTAGACAGTATGATAACAGCAGGACATGGGTGGCTCAAAGTGCACAGTAGTAGATCAGAGAAGAGAGGAAATGCAGGCTGCAGGAAGGTTAGCTTGGGTTCTGTCTGCAGTGCTAACAAAGCAGTGGCTGGTGTCAGAGAAGACTGTAGAAGAAGAGTCAGCAAACTTTGGGGACTGGATTTGGCATCCAGAATTAGGAGAAATCCCAGAGGAAGCTCAGTTTCTTAGACTCGCTGATGATATTTTTAATTAGACACATGGAGGGGACCAAGTGTTTATCTGTCTGTTCATGTTCCCCAAAGGAGAAAAAAACACACAGGAGTTTGGTGAGGTAGCCTGCTTTGTGTTATGCTGCAGCATGCATAGATTATTACTTGGTTTGCCACACTGATGTGGAATGTATCTCCTTTGCCAGGACTCACCTCTGCACAGAGCCCTCTTTTGGGTTGCTGTGGCTGTGTTGCAGTTGGATGAAGTCAACTTGTATTCAGCAGGCACTGCACTTCTGGAACAAAACCTGCACACCTTAGATAGTCTCCGGATATTCAATGACAAGGTGAGTGGGCTTTCCTCTGAGTTTCACATTGCTCACAGTGAGTCTTCTTTTCCTTCTCCTCTATGGTTCTCTAGAAATTGAAATAATCATATTTAAATATCAGTTTAATGCATTTATTGTAAGTATAGTTCCTTAATAGGTCACTAAAACTATTTAATCCATTTTCCTTTATAAAAATAGCCAAAACAATATGCTCTGCTCTTAGTGGTTAGAATAGTAATAAGTAGGGCTGGAAAGATGGCTCAGCAGTTGGGAGCATTGTCTGCTTGGCAGCACCCACATGGCAGCTCACATGGCAGCACCCACATGGCAGCTCACAACCGTCTCCAACTCCAGTCCCAGGAATCCAGTGTCCTCTGTGGCCTCCTCTGCACTGCACCCACATGATGCACAAACATGCATGGAAGAAAAACACCCATGGACATAAAATAAGTAAAGACATTTTTTCTTAATTTTAGAGTAGTACTGAGGAGTTATCATAGCTACTACACCAAGGCCTGTGCATTCATTATTGCTGACTTCCATTCTCCATCCCTCCCTATTTATTTTTATTTATAATATGTATTAGACTCTATTTTTCAGTTATTCAATAAGAAAACTTACTTTTATTGAAAAAATATACTTGAAGAAAAATCTGTACAATTAGTAACAGATATGGAAGTTGGAGAATCTAAAGAGAAGTTTTGGGTGCTTAATTTTACTAGTTTTTTTCCCCATTTTGCCTAATCTCATTTTAAAGTATACCATTAACAGCCCCCTTCACATTTATCAACCTAGATAGGGGTTGGATTTTGGCTCAGAGTATAGAGGATAAAATTAAGTAGTACAAAATTGGGTTAGTGATATGGCTTAGCAAGTAGAGGTACTTACCACCAAGCCTGACAACCCAAGTTCAATTCCCAGGACTTACACAGTGACATAGTAGAAGCTTGCATGCACTAAATAAATGAAAAATATTGTTTCAAAGCCAGTGCAAAATTATAATCCTTTTGTTTTGGAGAAAAATAGAAACAACCTAAGAGAAAAGAGAAGGCCGGGCGGTAGTGGCGCATGCCTTTAGTCCCAGCTCTCAGGGGGCAGAGGCAGATGGATCTCTGCGAGTTAGAGACCAGCCTGGTCTACAGAGCAAGTTCCAGGACAGCCTCCAAACCACAGAGAAACCCTGTCTTGAAAAACCAGAGAGAGAGAGAGAGAGAGAGAGAGAGAGAGAGAGAGAGAGAGAGAGAGAGAGAGAGAGAGAGAGAGAGATTACATGCTCATGCATTTATGTTTGGAAATTGCCTCTAAGTGAAATGAACTGAGCAGCTATGGGGAAGCAGAATGTGACCTAAATATGAATATACCTGGTCTAAAGTACTTGTTCAGTGTGTATAATGTGGTATAGACCCAAAACAGATGGAAGTCTAGGAAGTATGGAAAACAAAGTGATAGGTAGAAGACACCTTGAAGTTTTTTCAGTCAGACCTCTGTTCACAAAAAGGAAAGGAGTAAAGAAACTAACTTCATTATTCTGCTCTAGACTTGTCTTGAGATAATGGTGGTTTCCAGTAGTGACTAGCTATTGGCTGTTTGTATTCTAAGAATATGTATAGATAAAATAGATGTCTTTAAAGCGTCACCTTGCCATTTTCTTTCTTTCACATGTATTTGTTTGTTGGGATGAATGAATGTCACAGTATGTATTGAGATCAGAGAACAACTTGTGGGAGTCATCTCTCCTACCATGTGCATTCCAAGGATAGAACTCAGGTGATCCAACTTGGTAGCCAGCACCCTTAACCACTGAGCCATCTCATCAGCCCCAGCTTTGTCATTTCACTTCTGGAACATCACAGAAGTAGAGACTAATCTTGACAACTACCCCAAAGTACTAAAGCTTTATTGAGATCACCAGAATGTTCTCTGGGATGGTAGAGTCAGGGTAATAGTGCATGCCTCTAGGTCCTGCTACCCTAGAGGCTACGGCAGAAGTTTTAAACCTACACAGGCAATATAGTGAATCTCTGTGTGAGTTTGATAGCAGTTAGCAGTCAAAAGTAGCCGGGCATTGTGGCTGATGGCTATATTCTTAGCACTTGAGAAGTAGAGATAGAAGGTATTAGCCAGCCTTTGCTACATAGCAGGTTCCAGGTCAGCCTGATATAGATGGGATTCTATTTCCAAAGACCAAAACCAAAAAATAAAATAATAGCTTGAAATTGTGTATCCTGGGGCTGCAGATGTAGCCCAGTGGTAGAGTGCTTGCCTAACATGCACAAAGTCCTGAGTTTAATCCCTAGTACCCCAATTAAGCACACCATGACACACATACAGATCATGTGTTGTAAAGCAAAGCAATTTGAGTTTTCCACTGTCTTATTACCTATCTTCTGACTATCTTACATTTATAGTACCCTAAATGTTCTTATGGGGGTCTCTGTTAACTAGAAATTTCTCTGAAACTGAAAGATTTACTTAGCGTGTCGTAGCTTTTCAACACAAATAAAAGATTTTAAAACCAAGTGTCTGAGTACTGGAAAACAAAACGGGAAACTTGTGTGTGAACTCCATCAACGGTCCTGATTGTCTTTAATAGAGTCCAGAAGAAGTATTCATGGCAATCCGGAACCCTCTAGAATGGCACTGCAAGCAAATGGATCACTTTGTTGGACTCAATTTCAACTCTAACTTTAACTTTGCACTAGTTGGACACCTCTTAAAAGGTAAAGATTCCTTTTGTCAGAATGCTTCATGAAATAGTATCCAGAAGCCAGAAAAAACTAAAAGAAATTGATTACTTAAGATAAATTGAGGTAATCTAGCCCGCATGTTTTACTTTAAAATGAAAATCATATCTGCTTGAGTTGTTTCAATTAGTAAATATTTAACTTGAACCTAATTTCCATATCAGATCTTAAAAGAACAAAATAATTGATAGTAAAATTCCTTAGTACTGAGCACTTAATTGCTGTGTTACTGGTTAATAGTACACTGCATGTTTATGTTATTTCATATATGTATATTACAGAATGTTATTGTACAGATTTAATCCCAGAAGGCTTAGGGATAAGCTCAGTTGTAGAACTTTTGTCCAAGGTCATGGTTTCAGTCTCATGCATTGCCAAGGAATAAAGGGATTTCCATTTTAGTGTGCATTATGTTCAGATATGATCATAGGTACTCTTCAACTTGTTTCTAGTATGTTCTCTTTCAGCACTCTTGTACTATGTACAAGTACTCATAGTACTATGTACTATGTACCTTAGAGCCTCACCATTCTGGTACTGCTCCTCCAGATTTCATTTATTAGCCAACCATTTCCACAAGCTAGACTAGAGCTAATTCACTTTCTTACCTAGGCTTTAGCTCCTCATTGTTGACTTCATAGCTTTGTGGCCATCCACTTTTAAGGTGGGCAGTTTTTATAAAATAAATATATGTTAAGCTAGGCATGGTGGTATACAACTTTAATCCCAGCACTTGGGAGACAGGCAGGTAGATGTCTGTCAGTTTGAGGCCAGCCTAGTCCAGAGCTACATAGTGAGACCCTGTCTCAAAAAACAAAACCAAAAACCCAAACCTTCTTGTTTGAAGGAAAAAAGAAAAAGAAGAAATATTTTTTTTTCACAAGAGTGCTTTATTTTTTTATATCACAAAAGGTAACTTTCTGATTATTGGGGACATGTGAAGGATGCTAAGAATAGAGGCAACATTACTACACATATATAAATACTCTTGGTTTGAAAATTCAACTGCAGTTACATGGTATACTGCTTCTTCTGTTAGAAAATGTATAGTAAGTACTTTGTATGCCATATTGTAAATCATGCTAGGTGTGAATCTCAGGGCACTACATTTGAAAGGCCAGCATTGTGCCTCCAGGATATCCACACATCTTGTGTGCAAATAAGAGTACAGATGGTTGGGAAAACACCTGTTACCTTTTGAAAATTAGAAGAAATAATTTTTAAAGATTTGTTTATTTTTAATTTATGTGTTTTGAGTGTTTTGCCTGTGTGCATGTATGTGTAGCACCTTTTGTTACCTCGGGTGGCCAGAAGACACACTGGGTCCCCTAGAACTGGAAGTATAGGTGGTTGTGAGCCACTTTGTGGGTCGTGGGAACCAAGCTCTAGTCCTCTGTACGAGCAACCAGTGCTCATAACTGTTGAGTCATTGCTCCAGCCTCAAAGGAGAAATACTTTTTAAGTAATAGAGCCCTTATTTCAAATGAAATCTCAAGGGGAATTCTAATGCTTAGTTTTGTTTGTATTTCTAACCCCTGTGCTTCTTTAGGAAATGAAAAGTCAATAATCCCTTCAAGTTTCCTAACGCCCCCCCTTTAGAGTTTCAGACAACATCCTCTTTTATACATTCGGGGTATTTAATTTTATGAATAATTAGCTTCACATTTTTGTGTTTTACCTTCACAAATGGCTATTCTTGGATGGCAGGAATTTTCCTTTTCTAGTAGCTACTTGTCACAGCATAAGAACTCAAACATTTGTTCATGGACTACGTTAACTTGTTATTTGTTTTTTTCTTTTTATAGGGTACAGGCATCCTTCACCTGCCATTGTTGCAAGAACAGTCAGAATTTTGCATACACTACTAACTCTTGTTAACAAACATAGAAATTGTGACAAATTTGAGGTGAATACACAGAGTGTGGCTTACTTAGCAGGTAAAAGCACAAAATTGACAAAATTAGTCTAATTGTATCATTGTCTTAGGATCATCAATGCCTAGCTTAGGTCTTTGCAGCTAGGTCTTTGACCAAAAAGAGCATTCACAGTTCAGTCCTTTGGTATTTGAAATTGTAAAGGTTTTGCCAAAACGTTTTTGATTATGAAAGAATTTTCATTGGGATCTGAAATGTTCTAAAATTGAATTGCCTCCGCCTGTCATCCCAGGCCTTCATAGCCTTCTATTCCATCCTCTATCCAAATTTCATGAGCATGTCTTTTATAGCCTCTCCAAATGGACAGGCTATTTCAAACCAATCTACTTGCTGTCTCCTGTATGGTTTTCTGCCTCTTTAATATTCATTCTTTGTGCTATTTTACCTGGGATGCCTGTCCCATCCCCAACATTTACTAAACTGTCTAATTATGTCTTATCTGATATTTACTGTATTCTACTCAGACAATGTAGCTTGATGGAAGATGTCCATTCTCACTTTAGCAGATTTTCATTTTGCCAATTTTTTTTGTTTCAAACATGTAGCCTTGAACAAACCATTTTACATCCCAGAATATTTTTATGAGTACATTTCAGATACATACCCTGTCTGCTTTTTGAGAGTATTGAAACCAAATAGGCAATCAAGTGCTTGAGAAAGTAAGGTATTTGTTAAATTTCTTTGTGTGTTTCATGTTTTATACAGACTATAAACTTTTGAGGATAAGTCTCTCCTGCATGTTTATATACTTCACTCTCCGAGTCTTTTTATGTGTACTTGTAATAGTGATAACCTCTTAAGTTTGGGAGAAATGAATCCTGTTTTAGGTCATAATTGTGTTTCTTACCTGCTTTTCCTTTTCCTGTCAGCTCTACTCACAGTGTCCGAAGAGGTTCGAAGTCGCTGTAGCCTCAAGCATAGGAAGTCCCTTCTTCTTACTGATATTTCAATGGAAAATGTTCCTATGGATACATACCCCATTCTTCATGGTGATCCTAGCTATAGGTAAGTGGACATGGTAACATAATTAAATAATTATAGTCAGGCTTCAATTTCCATGTGATAGACTATCAGCAAAGTAGTCTAGAAGGGAGCAGAGTGGCAGCTCAAGATAATCTAGGAAGTGTAGAGATCAAAGCTTCCTCTACAGATGCATGGTATTTTATATGGGCATGTGCCTCTGCAGGCCAGAAGAAGGCACCAGATCTCATTAAAGATGATTGTGATCAGACCAGGTGTTGGTGGCGCACACCTTTAATCCCAGCACTGGGGAGGCAGAGACAGGTGGATCTCTGAGTTCGAGACCAGCCTGGTCTACAGAGTGAGTTCCAGGACAGGCTCCAAAGCAATACAGAGAAACCCTCTCTCCAGAAACCAAGAAAAAAAAGAAGAAGAAGAAGAAGAAGAAGATGGTTGTGATCTTCTGGGAATTGAACTTAAGACCTCTGGAAGAGCAGCCAGTACTCTTAACCTCTGAGCTCTCTCTCCAGCCCAGCACTTGTATTCTCGAAGAGAGAAAGTGGGTTCAGTTCTCAGCACCCACATGGTTGCTCACAGCCATCTGTAGCTGAAGTTGCAGAGGATATGACACCCCCTTTTCACCACAGTGGGACACACACACATGGCAAATATACATACATGCATGCAAAACACTCATACACATGAAATAAATAAAATGTTTTTTTTAAAGTGATATAGGGCAGAGTGTTGGTGGCACACACCTTTGATCCCAGCACTCATGAGGCAGAGGCAGGCAGATATCTGTGAGTTCGAGGTCTTTCTGGTCTACAGATAGAGTTCCAGGACAACCTCCAAAGCAATACAGAGAAAACCCTGTTTTGAAAAAAAAAAACAAAACAAAAAGTGATATAGATGGGTAAGAACGTTTGCATTCACAGTTTACTAATTTCATTAACATTAAAGCCTTTCTGTAGTGTAGTTTTATTGTTGTTGCTTTGATACAAGGTCTGACTATGTATCCTTGGCTGGTCTGGAACTCAGTATGTAGAGTAGGCTGACCTTGAAGTTACAGAGATCTGCCTCCCCCAAGTGCCAGGGTTAAAGGCATTTACCATCACACCCAGTTTCTATAATGTAGGTTTATATGATAGGATCATAAAATTATATCTACTATTATGTGTGGCTTTGTGTAGGTTTTTTTCCCCCATTATAACTGCTATGGGGGGATTATTCTATAATATGAATGAAACAAAATATAATTAAAGTTTGAATACAGTGTTGAACATAGGAAAATAATCTTTGAGAGATGTTGTCATTAAACTTACCAAGATCTTCCTTTTTGATTGTAAAAAGACTTCCCCAGCACTTAACTGATATTTCAACATTGTATGTATTTTTTCCCAATGGATAGCATTCAGTAGCCTTATTTCTTCAGTCATTCTCATGAGTTTATTTCTTGGACCCTTCTTTTCATTATTGAAAGGAAAAAGTAACTTAATTGTCTGTATTTGGGAAAACTTAATTCTCAAACTTAATTTTATTGTTTTGTTAAATGATGTAATAATACAATTACTTATTTAGATTTTATTTTCCCTGATTATAAAATTCAATGCAAGCTTGGCAGTGGTGGCACACATCTTTAATCCCAGAAGTAGAAGCAGGCAGATCTCTGTGAATTCGAGGTCAGCCTGGTCTACAAAGTGAGTTGTAAGACAGCCCGGACTGTTACACAGAGAAATCCTATCTCAAAAAACTGGAGTGGGGGGTGGTGTGTAGAATAGAATTCAGTGCAGTAAGTTCAAGAGATCTATTACTTCAACATCAGTTAATGACAATGTATTATATATTTGAAAAGTGCTAAGGAAAAAGATGTTAAGTGTTTTCGCCACAATAAATGACAAATGCATAGGGTAATACATGTTCTGAATTAGCATATCTTAGGCATTCCACATGTGTACATTTTAAAACATGTTGCACACAGTGGAAATACATCATTTTTATGTGTTAAATTGAAAAGTTTGGAGCCATGTACGGTGGCAAATACCTATTGTCCCAACACTTAGAAGATAGAGGCAGGAGGATCAGGAATTCAAGGTCATCCTTAGCCATATAGCAAGTTTAATGCCAGCCTTGGCTACATAAGTCCCTGTTTCAAAAACAAACAAAATAGAGGCTAGAGATAGCTTTGTTGGTAAAGAATTCTTTTCTAATATGCATAATCCCCAGGGCTGCAGAAAGCTGACTGGTAGCACAGACCTGTCATCTCAGCACTTGGGAAAATCAGTTCAGTGTCATCCTTGGCTTCATAGCAAGTTTCAGGTCAGCCTGGCTACATGAAAGCCTATCTCAATCAATAAATACGTATATAAGTAATTCGGGATTTAGAACACTTGCCATGCATGTTCTGGAATCAATCCATGTACTGCAGAAGAGAAAAAAAATAACAAAATTATGCATTATAGCTCTTCCTATGTAATATTGACACTTCTTAGGAGTTGTACCCTAGAAGCCAGCTATAATGGAACATAACTGTAATGCTACCATTCTGGAAACTAAGGATTAGCAAGTTCTGAGCCAACCTGGGCAACTTAATAGGAACTTGTCTTTTTTGTTTGTTTGTTTGTTTGTGTCCTCTAGCACTTTGAAATGAAGTTTTCAGATTTTTTTTTTCCAGTTTTCTGAGACAGGGTTTCTCTGTGTAGCTTTGGAGTTTGTTGTCCTGGAGACCAGGCTGGCCTCAAACTAACAGTGATCCACCTGCCTCTGCCTCCTGAGTGCTAGGATTAAAGGCGAATACCACCACCGGGCAAAATTTTGTATTTTTTAATTTTTTTTAATTTTATGTGCATTGGTGTTTTGTTATGGGTGCCAGGTTCCCTGGAATTGGAATTAGACGGTTGTGAGCTACCATGTAGGTGCTTGGACTTGAACCCAGGTCTTCCCAAAAACCATGGCTCTTAACTGAGCCATCTCTCCAGCCCCCTCAAATTAATTTATTGCCATCATTAGGAAATGGTATAACTATTAGGAATGAGTGAATATTGGTTACATTTGTCATCTTGTTAATTAGTTCTTCTAAATTGTTTAAATCTCTCAGGACACTAAAGGAGAACCAGCCGTGGTCCTCTCCCAAAGGTTCAGAAGGCTACCTTGCAGCTACCTACCCATCTGTAGGCCAGACCAGTCCCCGAGCCAGGAAATCCATGAGCTTGGACATGGGACAGCCTTCTCAAGCCAACACAAAGAAATTACTTGGTTTGTTTATCTTAATTTTGTATAAATTTTTACATTATTGTTACTATGAGAAATGGTTAGCTACTTTTTCTCTTGGAATTATTTAAAACTATTTTAGATTGTCAGTATTTACTGTTTTGATATAACAAAATCTTTTGTGACTTTTTTATTTCATTTATTTGCTTTATGTGTATGAGTGTTTTGCCTACATTTGTATGGATGTGTACCACATGTGTGCCTGGCGCCCGTGGTTGCCAGAAGGGTATCATATTCCTTGTAAGTGAAGTTACAAACATTTGTGAGCTTTCTGTGAACTGAACCTGGGTTCTCTGGAAGATTGCCAAATGCTTTTAATTACTGAGCCATTTCTCCAGCCCTTGTGTGGCTTTTGAGTTGGATTTTGATGGATCAGTTCAGCTATATCTTTGAGAATGAGACTGGAACAGCTTTAAGTTTAGTTTGGTCTTTATTTCTGTGTTATTAATTTTCTAATTTTAAGTACTATGGCTTTTGATTTTTGCGGCAGCAGACAGTATAAGGAAAAATGATTAGATGCCTAGAAGAAAGGAAGCATTGTTGTACTAGGGTCTGTAATGGTAACTTTCCCTAAATTATTATTTTGAAAACAGAATGTATCACTGAGATCTGAAACCAGTCACTATATTTTCTTTGAAACAACAAAAAAGCAAGATATTTTTCAGTTAATAGGAGAATATTCCTTTTAGAAATTCATGTTTATTTGTGCACACACACTAGGTGGAGATTAGAGGATAGCCTTATTTTGTCAGTTCTCTCCTTCCACCTTTATGTACTGTGCATTGAACTCAGGTTATCAGGCCCTCAAGGCAAGTGCTTTTTACCCGGAGCCATCTTGCCATCCCGAGATGTGATTCCTGATAGTTAATATTGCTCAGTTCTATGAACATTCCTGTGAGAAATAGATGAGTTCTCTCTTGTCCAGTAACTGCTGAGTGAGTTCCTGAAAGAGAGCATTGATGGACCCACAGAGCAGATGTGAGTCAGTGCTTGCCTTTCACTGGCTGCCACTTTAATTGTCACTCAGATACATTGGAGTGTATGATTAGCAGCCATGACTGTGAATGTGGATTTCAGTTACCCATGCAGACATACTTAGTATCTTGAGATAGTATTGTGAAAATGTTTATGTTCATAAGGAAATTGGTAGGCAGACAACATAGTATAACACAAATAAGTTTCCAGTAAATGTTGAAAGGAAAAATAACAAATGCCAGTCATTGTTACAAAGGCCTGACACCTTCTGTTTGAGTTCCTTTCTGCTAATCCTTTGTCATCAGTAATGCCAGGAGTTTCCTGGTTACTTTGTATTTTGTAATTATGGATTTCCAAACCAAGGAAGTTGTAAGTGAAAATTTAACTCAGAGAACATGTGGTATTAAATACCTTCAGACTGTGTTCTAGGTAGAAAAGTTGGGGTCTCTATTCTTCAAAGAAGGGATTATCCTTTGTTGGCTATGACTTAAAATCACCTGATAACAACAATATGTGTCAGATGGCATTAAAGCAGTAATGTTAGATGAAGAAACTGAGGCTCTTAGGAAATTAGGAGATAATATTTGAGCCAGATCTTAAGATGTAATACATAGTAGCCAGGTAGACACGATAAGTAAGGGTGTGCATTCAAGAGAGGAAGTGTGGTGGTTGAAGACAGTGGGAGAGCAACTGGCAGTAGACCAGAGTGTTATAGGAAAATCACACGGGAAATGAGGCTGGAAAAGGGCAGCATGGCCATGAAAATTCTGCCATGGCTCGGCGTGGTGGCTCAGTTTTAACACCAGCACACATAGGCAGAGGTGCATCTCTGTGAGGCCAGCCTGGTCTATACAGTGAGTTCCAGAACAGCCTGGGCTCTGTAGAGAGATACTGTCTCAACACAACAACAAAGACTGCTGTGATGAGGGACTTATCATATCATATATATCCAACAGAGATTGTTTTGTTTGGTTTTGTTTGATTGTTTTCTGAGACAAGGTTTCTCTGTGGCTTTGGAGGCTGTCCTGGAACTAGCTCTTGTAGACCTGGCTGATCTCGAACTCACAGACACCCTGTGACACTGCCTGTGCCCCACCCACCCCCACCACAAGTGCTGGGATTAAAGGCATGCCACCACCGCCTGGCTCCAACAGAGACATTGAATTAAGGAAGGAACAAAATATAATTTTGATTTTTTTTAGGACATTTTCCTGATAACAGTGTGGCGAAAGGTCCTTTTCAAGGGGACCATTTATAAGATTGACTCAGCAACCTAACAGGGAAAAAACAGTACCAGCTATTCTAAGGCCAAACCTCTGGGAAATTGTCTATTGTGAGGTGTATTTTCAAAGGAGAATGGATAGAAAAGAGTTCATGCCTCACTGATGAATCAGGTGGGAAGAGAGGTGACTGTGAAAGATGTTACAGGTTTCTGGCTTCAAAAACTGCCAATCAGACATGATTGTGCTGCCTGTGATTCTCATGAGGTAGAAGCAGGAGGAGCACAAATAGAGGCCTGCCTAGGCCACATGCCATGTCTCTGACTAGCCCAGGCTACATATAGTGGACCCTGTTGATAAATAAAATAAAATTTTAATTAAATAGCACTTAACTGGCTGGGCTGGAGATATCATTTTCCACTACTGGATATATATTCAAAGGAAATCAAATCACTGTTGAGATAGCTGCATTCTGTGTGGATTTCTGGACTTCCAAAACAGCAAAGAAAACAAAGAAACCTCAGTGCCCATCTGCTAATGAATAGATAAAGCAAAATTTTACATTCATATCTATAAATAAAGCCATAAAACATGGAATACTGTGATTTGTGACAACATGGGTAGAATGAGAGATTACTGTGTTAGATAAGCCACACAAAAACAAGCACTATATGTCACTCAAATGTGCAAGATAAAATGTGGCTGTCGTGAGTGTTAAGGATAGAATGATGGTCACCAGAGGTGGGTGGGCTAGGGAGGAGAGGGAGGCCTGCTTTGCTGTTGCACATTGGGTAGCTGTAGAGAGCAGCAGCGTGACACTACATTTCAAAGCTGGAAGAAGATTTCTCATGTGTTCACCTTAAAGAACCAGTAAGAGCTTGGTGTGTTGGGGCACCCCTTTAATCCCAGCACTTGGGAGGCTGAGGCAGGTGGATCTCTATGAAGTTAAGGCCAGCCTGGTCTACATAGCATGTTCAAAGACAGCCAGAGCCACATAATAGAGAAACTGACTCAAAAAAACTAAACAGAAACAAACTGATAAATATTTGAAGAGTTAGATAATTGAGCTGTAGGACAAGAAGGAGGTCACCCAGGAACTAGCACAAGTAAAAGAGAAAGTAGGACAAAATCAATAGCGTGACCACCTAACTCCAAGCACTATAGAAAACACTAATGGGTTTCAGGAAAATCAGAGTTTTCCGCCTGGTCTGTACACCATCCTCAGCAGTGTGACCTCAGGATAACTACTTAACCACCCATGACTTTTTCTATTTGCATGAAAGGAAGAGGCTGGACTAGGTTCTTCTGGATTCTTTTGGCCTTGATATTTGTGATTATTTATTAGTCTTAGTAATGAGGTCAGAACATTTACTTGTCAAATAATCACTTGTCAGATTTTGCAATATTGGCTTCAATTCTGGCTTTTAAAATGAATTCATTTAAGGCATGCATTACAAACTTTTGCTTTTCCTGTGTGTGTGTTTTCTGAGCATTGAATTGAGGTCCTGTACTAGCTAGATAAGTACTCCACAACTGAGCTACATACTCAGCCCCACATTGTATTTTAGAACTGCTCCAAGAAAGAAGAGACTTTCTCTGAGTGTAAAGGGCAAAGACAGATAAATCCCACATAATGTGTTATAAATAATTCTACTTAAAATAAGAGAAAGACATTTAGATTCCCAGTATACATGATTGGGGGACTCAAGACCAAGTGTGAGACAGGACTCCTTGCTGCACTTACTTCTCTCCTTGTGTATCTGATCTCTAGTACTTTCGGGCTCACGTATCTTGAACAATTAAAGTCAAACTTTACCTGTTACAGAAATCATTCATCTGCAGGGACTATTTCTTGACACCCACTTAATCTCCTTACTTGAAGAGGCTGTTCTGGTTTTCCTGTACTTTCCACTATATTTGTTACCAGTACTTGCTCTTGTTGGTGGAGTCTGGCTTATCCTCGGAATAGTAAATATAATCTGTAGTTTTTTAGACTAGTAAAGGTTCCCCTTTCTTTCCTGGAGAGCTGTGGGCCAGACCCATGAAAAGGGAGTAGAGAGTGACCCCTAGAAACTGCTCCAGGGATGCTTCAGCTCGCTTTAGGCCCTGCAAGAAGCTTGAGTGATTAGAATATTACTGTTTGTAGACATTGTGCTTAATGAATTTTAATGTGCTATAACTTTTGTTTATAGGAACAAGAAAAAGTTTTGATCACTTGATATCAGACACAAAGGCTCCTAAAAGACAAGAAATGGAATCAGGGATCACAACACCCCCCAAAATGAGAAGAGTGGCAGAAACTGATTATGAAATGGGTGAGAAACAAAGCTGATAAGTCCTCCAGATGATTGCGAACAGTGAGGAGCACAGTGAAGGCACATTCACTGCCAGCAGTCCTTGTGTCTCTAGGGAACAATGTAGAACATTACTCTTCTTCCAAAGATAAGTTCTCCATAGCCCTTAAGTTGGCAGTAAAAGTAGTTGGCCGGTGGAATATGTTGAAGGGGCAGAGGCGGGAGGATCACAGATGTGAGATCTGAGCCAGGCAGTGGTGTGCACGTCTTTAATCCCAACACCCAGGAGGCAGAAGCAGGCGGATCTCCAGGTTTGAGGCCAACCTGGTCTATACAATGAGTTCCAGGACAGTCAGGGTTGCATAAAGAAACCCTGACTCAGTTTTAAAACAAAATAAACAAAAAAACCAAATGAGTCTGCCTGGGCTACACTTGGAGGAGAGGCAGGGGAATCTCCATGAATTTGAGGTCAGCCTCGTCTACATAGACAGTTCTGGGCCAGCCAGAGCTACATAGTGGGACCATGTCTCAAAAAAAAAAAAAAAAATTATATATATATATACACACACACACACACACACACACACACACACACAAGATCTATAATATAAAATTATGTATAAATGTATATAAACGATATATCACTGCAGATCACTAGTTATGTTAGTGCATAAGAACTCTGTATGATAGTTATATTGATAATTAAAATGTCTGTTTAAAGAACTGTTGAATTTAAAATTAAATTCATTAAGATGTGTTGAGTAAAGTGACCGTAGAGACTATTAATATAGCTGATAACATTAATCTATATCCTACTGCAGAAACCCAAAGGATTTCCTCACAGCAGCACCCACATTTGCGGAAAGTCTCCGTGTCTGAATCAAATGTTCTTTTGGATGAAGAAGTACTTACTGACCCAAAGATCCAAGCACTGCTTCTTACTGTTCTGGTAAGGAATCCCTGCCCTTGTTGTCTGTTTATTTACTTATTTATTTTCAAGACAGAGTCTCACTGTGTAACCCTGGCTGCTCTGAAACTCACTCTGTAGACTAGGTTGGCCTTGAACTCACAGAGATCCTATTGCCTCTGCCTCCTGAGCACTGGGATTAAAGGTGTGTACCAGCACCACTCCTGGCAGGACTTTCCCTTTTTGAGGGTTCCCCCCCCTCAAATTCTTATTCCAGTCCACTCTTAGCAGGCCTTTAAATACTACAAATACAAAAGGAAGATGTTTTCACTTCACTAAATAGAAAGATTCAGTCACAACATGTTTACTTCTTTTGCATCTTGGCAGGCTACACTGGTAAAATATACTACAGATGAATTTGATCAACGAATTCTTTATGAATACCTAGCAGAGGCCAGTGTTGTGTTTCCTAAAGTGTTTCCTGTTGTGTAAGTATCTCCTGTTGTTTGTACTAGCCTCTGTGTCTGTCTGTGTTTAGGTGCTCTGTAAAGGTGTCAGAAGTGTATTTTAGGGATGTCTGCTACCTACAGAGTGGAGAATGGAACAGGCACTTTTAACCATCGAGAGAGGTGGTTAGTGGTTTTAGGGTTTGGGACTACAGCTCTGTAGAACATATGCTTAGCATGCACAAGGGCCCAGGGTTGATCTCCAGCATCCAAAACAAAAGCCATAGTTGTGGGGATGAAGAGATCGCTCAGCAGTTAGGAACCTGTACTGGTGTTGCAGAGGACTTGCACCCTCTTCTGGCCTGAACACTGAACACACATTCACATACCAACACACAAACAAACACGCATATACATGATTGAAAAGAAAAACAAATCTTTTTAAAAATCCATATTTTAATGGTGGCTAAAGCCATGTGTTTTGGTTTGGGTTTTTTTGTTTGTTTGTTTTTGTTCCTAAGCTTACTGATTTACTTTAGTGGGTTATCTTAATGAGTATTGTACAGTTTTCTCAAGAGCAAACTGATAGATGGCTATATTTAAACCAGCCTGCTTAGTTTTCTTGGGGGGGGGGGTATTCAGATCCTTTCTTTTAAATATTTACTTATTTTAGTGCACACATGCATGTCTACTGTGGCACACATGTGGAGGTCAAAGGACAACTTTGGGAAGTCAGTACTCTGCTTCCAACATTTTGGTACTGGAGATCAAACTCAGGTCAACAGAATTGACAGCTGTCACCTTTATCCATTGAGCCATCTTCCTAGCCCTTAGTTTTCTTTTTTAATAGAATTGCTGTATTTATTCACAGCTGAGTGAAAACAGAATTGACCTCTTAACTAGGAAGTTGGTTTTACACTCAACACTTTAACTTCAAAGTATTTGCTTAGTTTGATTTCTGTTGCTGTGATAAAACACTGACCAAAACAGCTTGGGAAAGGGACTGGAGAGAGCTCAGCAGTCAAAAGCATGTCTGCTCTTCCAGAGGATGCTGGTTTCATTCCCAACACCCACATGATGCCTCAGATCTGTCCGTGACTCCAGTTCCAGGGAATTTGATACCCTTTTCTGGCCTCTGAACACCAGGGTGTCATGTGGTGCACAGACATACATGGAGGCAAAACTCTCATGTGCATAAAACAAATTTAAAAAAAAAAAAAAGAATAGAATAGAAACTTGATGAGGAAAGGTTTTATTTCATCTTAAGAGTTAGAATCCAGTGTTTGAGGGAAGCCAGGACATGAACTAAAGCAGAGACCGTAGAAAAATGCTGCCTATGGCTTGCTCAGTTACCTTTCTTACACATCCCAGGCCCACCTGCCCAAGGCTGGCACAATGCACAGTGGGCTGGGCCCTCTATATCAGTTAGCAGTGGAGAAAATGTTTCACAGATCATTCTGATGGAAACAGTTCTTCAGTTGAGAATCCTTCTTCCTGGATATATCAGCTGATAACTGTGACAGAAAGGTGTTGGCAAATTAAAAAAACTAAAAGGGCCGTTGTGTGGAATGCAGAACAATAGGGAGTTCAAGGTGAAGGATGGACCTAAGGCATAGGTCTGTCTGAAGTCTTTGTGCATGTCATCATTAAATATTGAGTTATATCCCTTTGTACAGTGCAGAGCTGTTGGGAGATCTTTGCTTGGTGGTGAGTTGCTCTGTCAATATACTCTGGGTATTATGTTGAGAATGAGTTGGAAGAAACAATAGATTCAGAAAGATTGTAATAAGGAGACTATTCCAAGAGGCCAGTGTCGGGGATATAAGGAGAGGTAGAATTAAAATCACATTTAGGAGGTAAGAATTACAGAAATTGGTTATGGATTAGGTGTGGACTAGAGCAGGTCCTAAGGAGTACTCTGCTAGATTAATGCTTTTCACGTTAAAGTGGGTGGCAGTGGTTTCGTTGCTGTGATGAAAATCTTGGGAGAATCCCATACCTATGAAAGGGGAAGTAGAATGAACTTGGTATTGGACATCTTGGAACAACTAAAGATACTATAATCACACTTTAGTTTATAAACCTGAATACATGATTGTAGCTTATTGAACATTCAGCATTTGTTGTTTTTAATCTCATTTTAAAGTTTCTGAATTTTATATATCTAGGTATTTTTTTGGATATATTTTTACTAATAGATTGCAGCTGATTTGGAAATGATTTCGTAAGGTTCCACATTCTACCCCTCCCAAACTAATTTTGTTTTCCTTAGCAAAATTCAGTGTGATTTGGCACTAGTTTATATTAAATTTGATTTTAACCCTCTAAGTACATAGAAACAGACAGCAGAGGATATAGAGGGTAGAGTGTGCAAACTAGCAAACAGAACCATACCTGTCTTGAAAAATATTCTTTGTATAGTTTGACATGGTTGTGTGATAACTACTAGTTGTTTGCTTTTATTGTGTTTCCCTGGAGACTTAAAATGAAAGGCAGTACACACACTCTCATACACTCATTCACTAGGTAATTTAGAAAAGCATTAGAAACTTAAAAGCACTTGTCTTCAGTTTTGCCACATTGTTCTAAGGAATATATATTATGCTTTCCAATAAATCTTTTTATTTAATGTTCCTCTGTTTACTTTTTTTTTAGGCACAATTTGTTGGACTCTAAGATCAATACCCTCTTGTCATTGTGCCAAGATCCAAATTTGTTAAATCCAATCCATGGAATTGTGCAGAGTGTGGTGTACCATGAGGAATCCCCTCCACAGTACCAAACATCTTACCTGCAAAGTAATTAAGTATACCAGGAGAGGATGGTTGATAAGCCTGCACTGTAGCACTGTGGCTTGCAGAAGCACTGACTGTAGCATTCTCTATAAAGGACAGGCTCCTTCATACTTCTGTCCCTTTGTGCCATTTTCTGACTCTTAGCTATGTGTCCCATAAAATAACTGCTTGACCACTTTATTCAAATACGAAGCCTATTTTAAAGACATTTTAGTTATCTTTTAAATGTCTTAAATATCTGCATAGATTTAGTCTGTCGGCTATACAGCTTACTTTCTGTTTATTTAAAGCTATTTTTCTGGTTGTAAGAGTAGCATTTGCTGTCTTACAGGTTTTGGTTTCAATGGCTTGTGGCGGTTTGCAGGACCCTTTTCAAAGGTAAGGAATTATATTCTCCTCTAACTTTGGATAAGCCAGAGTCTTTAACTATATTTGTGACCTTTTTGAGAACATGCACTATCCTCAAACCAAAGTACTATCTCAAAATAAACACATTGTTTTACAAAGATTTTTCCAAAGGAGGCAATACATTTAATATGTTGATATATTAGTTTTTATTTTAAAATACTGCATTTAGGCTTGACTTCTCAGAAGGTTGTGATAAACCGCTATAAAACTTGTCTGCCTGTAGACCAGTGGTTCTCAACCTGGGGTCATGACCCCTTTGGGTGATACATCACATATTTATATTATAATTCATAACAGCAAAACTACAGTTATCAAATAACAACAAACTTATTTTATGGTTGGGGGTCACCACAACATGAGGAATTGTAGTAAAGTGTCACAGCATTAGGAAAGTTGGGAACCACGGCTATACACCTCTACATGTGGCAATAACTCACACACCTGTCTTGTGACCAGCAAAGAGCATAATGCCTGTTAAAACTACCTCAGGGACACAGTTTTACATCCAACTATTATATTGAGTTTGTGCTTCGCTGTTCATTTTCTTTGGCATTATTCATTGGTGTACTGTATGAATTTGTGTTTAATTTTTTTGTAGGTGGTCTCTTTTAATATAATTGAAGTTCCTTGAAGGCAGGGCTTCCACCCCACTCCCAGCCACCCCACACACACACCCCCGCCACACACACACAGTGTCCTAGATACCAGGGTATTAAATCTATACCTTGTTCCAGTTTAAGAGTTAGATTTAGTTTATTTTATAATATCTGTTGATATGCACAGGTTGTCACTAAAAAGATGAGCCTGAAGTCACAGAAGTGTCTTACCGAAGTCTTTAACAGGTGCATGGTGTCACCCACTGAGCTGTTACCCTCCATTCCTCGCTGGGGGGATCTGAGTAGCAGCTAGCCTGATGGTGCCCTGCCCACTTTCTCTGCTTTGGGAATCTGGCTAGACATCATTGCTGAGGACTGCATTGTCTGTAGAGGCAAACTTTCTGCCTGGGCATGGCTTTCAGAAATTGCAGGTTCATCTGGAAGCTTTTAGGGGAAGCTAAATAAAGTTTCAAGCTGTAAGTTCAATAGTTGTCTCTAAATACTACTCCAGTCCCCCTTTTTAATGGTCTAGAATATAAACAAAGGAAGAAAGCAAAACAGTCAACTAAGCCCCAGATATCAGTTAACCTTTTTTGGCTTCAAAGGGAATTTTTTTTAAAAACGGAGCTAAAATAATGTCCTATTTTCCATTACAGCAAACACAAATCCCAGACTATGCTGAGCTTATTGTTAAGTTTCTTGATGCCTTGATTGACACGTACTTGCCTGGAATTGATGAAGAAGCCAGTGAGGAGTCCCTCCTGACACCCACATCTCCTTACCCTCCTGCATTGCAGAGCCAGCTTAGTATCACTGCCAACCTTAACCTCTCTAATTCCATGACCTCACTTGCAACTTCCCAGCATTCCCCAGGTCAGTAAATGTGATCTTTATGTGACTTTGAGCAATGATACTACGATACCAACATTAGGAACTCCCTTGCGGTCAGATTATAGCAGATTTTGCTCCTTTTCCTCATGAGGTTCACTTTATATCTCTTTACTATGTAACTGAATGTTGTTACGCTTCAGAGCTGTCTGCTTTCCAATAAGTTGTATAAAAGAGAGTGATATTTAGTGTCCACATAGGTTTGAACCAAAAGCACAAACATTACCTGTAAGTGAATAGAACTGTAGTTGTTTAGTCAGATATACTAACATTATCCTAAGTATTTCCATGTCTCTGATGTAGCATACTATAAAACACACACTTACAAAGTCTAGTAGTCACCTTGATTTAGGGCTGGTAGCAACAAGTCAGTCATCCATAGACCATACACTAGCTTGAAGATCCAGGATTAGGTAAACAACCGGACCAAAAAAACAAAACAAAAAATTCCTTACAAAAAAATTGCATCTTGGGGCTGTAGAGATAACTAGATTGGTAGAATGCTTTCCTTGAAAGCCTAAGGAACTGAGTTCAATCCCCCAGAACCCACATTTTTAAAATCCACTTGTTGTATGTGCTTGTAATCCCATCCCAGCACCCAGGAGGTAGAATACCTGGGCATGACTAGCCAGCTAGCCTAGCCTACTTGGTGATTTCCAAGGCAGTGAGACATTGTTTCACAGAACGGTAAGCTTGAGGAACAATACTACAACTGTAGTCTCTGAAGTGCGTGCATGCACACACACACACACCCCACACACACACACACACACACACAGAGAGAGAGAGAGAGAGAGAGAGAGAGAGAGAGAGAGAGAGAGAGAGAGAGAGAGAGAGAGAGAATCTTAAAATCTACCATTATAAAACCAGGCAGTAGTGGTGCATGCCATTAATCCCAGCACTCAGGAGACAGAGGCAGGTGGATCTCTGTGAGTTTTAGAAGAGCCTGGTCTACAGAGTGAGTTCCAGGAGAGGCACCAAAGCTACACAGAGAAAGAAACTCTGTCTCAAAAAACAAACAAACAAAAAACCACCATTATAATCCTTATTGTATGGTCACTATTGGATTGATCAAATGGGAAAAGTGAACCAGTGAATTTTTATTTTTATTTATTTATTTTTGACACAGGGTCTCACTTTATAGCCTCAGCTGGCCTAGAACTCTATGCAAACCAGGCTCACAGAGATCCGCCTGCTTTGCCTCTCTGTGCCAGGATTAAAGGTGTGTGCAATCATAGATAATGAAATTTAGAAGTTGATACACTGAGTAGTGATAGCTGAAAGCCCCTGAGGAACTGGAAGAAAAAAGATGGCAGCAATGGCACCTGTGCCACTCGAAGCACCGTTCCTGTCTGAAGGAATGACTTCACTTGCTCTGGTTGACCCTAGAGGTAGTGCTCACTATGGAACATTCACACTGCTCTGTGAGTTGTGAGGACACTGGGTAATGGTGAAAAGCTGATGTTTGGGTCATATGCTCTATTGAAAAGATTTTCTTCTAAGTTAGTTAAAATGTTTAAAAAGGATTCCTTACTTTAGTGACCTAAGTTAAGTTCCATTATCTGAAAAGATCATTCGTGATAATGACGTAGTATACATAGTTAATGTAAATGCCAGGTGTTGGCATGCATTTTCTTTATACAAATCAAACCATGACTACTAGTCTGTGATGTTCAAGATCTATAAATAGAATCTCTGTAGTTATCGACATGTTGCATGGACATTACCATTTACATGGTAGTTTTGAAGAGTCTAGAGAATCAGACAGTATTATACCCAACCTATATTATAAACTATTTTGTAAAACACTTACATTCAATTCTTATTTTTGTTTTGTTTGGTTTTTCAAGACACGATTTCTCTGTGTATCCCTGGCTGTCCTGGAACTCAACTCTGTAGATAAGGCTAGCCTAAGATCCACCTGCCTCTGTTGCCCCAAATGCTGGGATTAAAGGCGTGCACCACCGCCCAGATGTATTCAATTCTTAAACTAACTTTATGGGTTTACTTATCAATCAGGTGACCCTTTATATTAGTCTGCCAGCTTTTTTCCCCATATAACCAGTGTGTTTGCTCCATCACTTAAATTCTCTAGGACCACACCAGCATCATCGTCATTTGAGTGTATATTAGAGATACAGGTACTTGAGCCTCCCATGCTTCCTTTGTGAAACCCAAGCCTGGAGCCCAGTCAGCCTGATGAGAAAGGGTGATTCTCATGCACACTGGGCTTTAAGAAGCTGCTATAGTTTTCTATCTGTGCTCCCAACATGTGACATGAGTACCTTTCCCAGGCTGGCCTGAGACTCACTATATAAACTGGGCTGGCTTCAAACTCAGAGATGCATCTGCCTCTCCCTTCTGAGTACTAGGATTAAAGATGTTGAAATCTTTGTAATAATTTTATTCCAGGTCCTCTGCCTACATCCTCTTTAGATATCAGAGAGTAGGAATATTACAAAGGCCCAGATAAAGGTTGGGAGTAGAGCTCAGTGGTACAAGGTCCTAAGTTTAATCCTCATGGTAAAAAGAAAGGTATGGAATCCCAGGCAGGATTTGAATTTGAGTCCAACATGAACTACAAGAGTGAGACCCTATCTTTAAAATAAAAAAAAAAAAAAAAAAAAAAACTAGATTCTGCCAGCCCAGGACCTATCATTAAATATTTAAAATACAAAAAATAAAAAATAAAAATAAATTAAAAAATAAATAGACTATATGTACTTAATACTTCCTGAGAAGTAGTTGAATATACTCTATTACAGTGTCATCAATTTTTACATCATTCAGAAAACATTTGAATGCCCCCTTTCACCCTGGCATCTTGTGCAGCTCGCTAGCTGGCCTTAATCTAATGGCAGTCCTCTTGCTTCAGCCTCTGAAGTGCCACCACACCTAGCTGTGAACATTTATTTTTTTTTAAGTGTGTGTTAGGCAGTCTCTCTCATTTGGAGTTTTCTTTTACAATTTTTAAAAATATACATGAATATTTGACCTTATGTATGTATATGTATCATGTGTATGCATTTCCTGAGGAGACCAAAAGAGGGCATGGGAGCCTCTGGAACTGAGGTTACAGAGGGTTGAGAGCTGCCATGTGGGTCCTGGGAATTGAACCCAGGTCATCTGAAAGAGCAGCCAGTGCTCTTAACCTCTGAGCCATGTCTACAGGCCCTGCTTCCACACATTTAAAGATGAGAGATGCTCTGATTACAAGGACTTGAGAGTTTTTGCTTGTGGGTGTCAGTATTGAGGGTTGTTTTTTTATACTTTATTTATTTATTTATTTATTTATTTATTATGTGTGCAACATTCTGCTTCCATGTATATCTGCACACCAGAGATCTCATAACAGATGGTTGTGAGCCACCATGTGGTTGCTGGGAATTGAACTCAGGACCTCTGGAAGGGCAGCCAATGTTTTTAACCTCTGAGCCATCTCTCCAGCCCCCAGTATTGAGTTTTAAGTGAAAGTTATTTCTTTCCAATTTTATGGTGTTTAACAGATTTAAGGACACAGTTGTTTGTTTTGTTTTGTTTTCTTAAACACAAGATTAATACTGTACTGCTTTGTAGAAAATATCCAAAATTAGAGCCAGTAAAAAGGCTCAATGGAAGCCAGATGGCAGTGGTGGTACATGCCTTTAATCATAGCACTCAGGAGGCAGAGGCAGGAGGATCTCTGTGAGTTCAAGGCCAGTCTGGTATACAGTTCCAGGATTGCCAGAGCTACACAGAGAAACTCTGTCTCGAATAACAAACTAAAGAGGCTCAGTGGATAAAGGTGCTTGTGTGCAGTTCAGTTTCTATAATGTGAACCAACCCCAAGAGTTGTCTTCTGACAGCCACACTTAAACTGTGGGGCATGCAAGTCAACTCACACACGAACATCCTCAGTTACATAGTAAATTCCAGGCCAGTCTGGGCTAAATTATGAGACTGTGTCCAAAGAAAAAAAAGCTCCATGTGTTTGTCCTCCATATGATCACAGCAACAGAGTGTAACGGGATGGCACAGTATGTCGATGTGACTATTTTGATGCTTTATGATACTTCTCATGCTGTGCTAGGAACTTGTGCTTGAGAGATCAGTAACTTCCGCTTACTAACATTTTGTTCTTAGGAAATTCATGGTTAGCGTTCCATAAATAAAGCCAGCTCCTTGTGAACACTGGGATAGTAGTAAGTGTCCAGTGTTAAATGGCTTCTTCCTGCTTCTGACTCTCTGGACATCATTTCCTTCACCCTTCCCTCATCCCTTGCAGCTTCACTGTGTGTTCTAAACCAGCAGTTTGCAAGCAGCCAGTCCTCATCAAGGCCCTTGCTTCCCCATCTTTGTACAAAACATTGCTTCCTCTACACTCAAGTGGGGCCCTCGGCATGAGACTCCCCAGCCCCAGTCCTGGAAGCTCAGTGTGACTTAGGCACTGCAGGAACTTGGAAAGCTGTTACTTGATCAGGTCTCAGGGCTTACTGAACTATATGGCCACTGTGGCCTGTTTTAATTAAATTGCCACTTGGACCTGCTCCGGGATGCTGTCCTGCCCTTGGATTAACACAGTGGGTTCACAGAAACTCAAGAGATATCAACAGATATGCAGCCTGTGGACTTTGAGAGTTTGTTAGCTTAGAAAATAATCGTTTCTCCCCACAGCTACCCCCCAAATAATGCCAACCCCATCATAAGACTGAGTATACATTCTGTCACTCATGTTTTAAAGATGAATATCATTAAATAACTGGAAGGACTAGGGAAGAAATGTGGCACATTGTGACCTGATCTTAAAATGGCCTCCTCCTCCCATTGTAGTCTTTGTATTGCTATACAGACAGATGCTCAAATGAAAAAGAAATACCGGCATTAGGGAAAGCATTCTGAAAATTCCTGCAGTTCTGAGTTTATATATCCAGCTCAAAATACAAATATTTCTAAGTGTATACTTAGCATATCTCCATAAATATATTCACTGTAGCATAAGCATCAACCATAACTATCATACTTAGCTTTTCTTTAAGATGTTTCATGTTTCCTTACATTAGCTTTAGTAACTTTACAAATTCCAGCATTAAATTTGAGTCCTGTACATTTGTCCGAAAACTTTGTTTGCTAGTTACTTATCTCCTTCATTCCAGGTATTAGAAACACCTTTATTTTTTAAGCAACAGTAATGATTTTATCTGTGTAATTTGGAAAAATCCTTCACATGGATTTTCCCCAACTTTCCTCACAGTCCTATAAAATAAGCAATGTTGCCCTTAACCCTCAGAATGAGAGCAGAAGCCAAAGGGACAGCAGGTAGGTTAGAGTAAAGTACAAGCAGCCTCTTTTGGTTCCATTTTTGGCATCCAAAAAGTTCATTCGAATAGTTCATTCTTACTATAGAGCCATCGAGAGTTCTGATCTAATTAAGACTGGAGCTTTAGGGCTGAGACCGTAGCTTGGTGTGGAACACTGTGCAGCATATAGGAGGACCTAAGTTCGTTTTCAGTACAAGAAGAAAGACTTAAGACTTCTTTGGTGTGATTACCTGCTCATATAGAGAAAAGAGTTTTCTGGAAGTTTTTCTCTATTGTATTGTAGGAAACAGGGAGGCAGGCAGAAACTCAAGCAGGCCCTTGTGTAAGTGATAACATTTGGGTTGTCAATCGTCTCACCCTAGTGTAACTTTGGACAGATTGCTCAGTATATTATTTCCTTTAAGTGTTTTAGTATTTATTTGCTATGTGCCATGCAGGAGCTATAGATCAGTAGTGTCAAAATCAGTAAGCTCTAATATCTGCCTTCAAGGAACTCAGGCTATAGTAGGAAGGCAGGCAAGCATCCAGAGTATAATCTGGCAGTTCTTCTCCCGACTCCTTCATCCCAAATGCCTGTTAGTGTCCATCTTCATCTGGAGCTGGCCCAGCACAGTGCTGTTAACACTGAGCGACAGTGTCCTCTGCTCTGCACGCTGGTAACTGGCTGCCTGTTAAGTACAGCCTGCTGGTGTGCATTTAAACTGCAGATCCTGACAAAGAAGCTTAAGCTTTGTTTCTTTTGGGTGGTGACTTGTGGTTTCTTCCTCATGGAGTTTTGCTTTTCAACCCAAGGAGGGAAGGAGGAAGAGGAGCTGCTGCCTTGGGGATAGGAGAGCGCAGATAGAGAGCTTCAGAGAGGCCAGTGGAGAAGCCTTTCTCTCGGGTCTGAATTAAGGCCTGTGCCAACACAGAGATCTGTCTTGTGTGAGCAGTCTGCAGCCCTCCAGCTGCACAATATAAAAGGATGCTGCCAAAATTTCAGAAGAAAAGTGATGTGAGCATCATTCTGTCACCCCAGCTCTGATTTCCTAGTATTCTGTATGTTGCTGTAAATATAATTCATTTTATTGCTTTTTAAAAAATAACTCTCCCAGGGCTGGAGAGATGGCTCAGAGGTTAAGAGCACCAGCTGCTCTTCCAGAGGTCCTGAGTTCAATTCCCAGCAACCACATGGTGGCTCACAACCATCCGTTAATGAGATCTGGTGCCCTCTTCTGGTGTGTAGATATACATGGAAGCAGAATGTTGTATACATAATAAATAAAATATTAAAAAAATAAGTCTCCCAAAACCTATTTGGAATATATACCTTTATTTATTCTTTGACAGTTTTATACACATATACAATGTTCTCCTAAATGTTTATGCAACTTTCTCCTTGATCTTTATGGTAAAACATGTTTGTTTGGTTAGACTCAGGAAGCCCATCACAGTGTTTTGCCTTCCAGCTTCCTCGTTAGGAAATAAGATGTAGCAGGTTCCTATTAAGGAAATAACCTCCGTTGGAGAAATGCTGGACTTGAGCATCTGCTCACGTGCAGATATCAGGGAATGGATGCACTGACGTCAGGCACACTGACAGCCTGTGGTCATTTCACAGGGAAGAAGCTGGCTGGGGACATTTCTCTTCCTAAGGTGTATGGTGTCATCCATGTTGCCAGGCAAGGCAGCCTGCTTCAGGGCTGTGCACTAGAGGGCTCTAGCTATTAGTTTTGAAGTGGAAGGAAGCATTTAGCCAACAGTTACTGAAAGTGATTAGCTAGATTCTATAAGAAAGCAAAAATGAATGATAACTGGTCCCTTTCTGGTTCTTTTCGCTCTAGTGGAAGAGATAAGATGCTTATACAGGTGTGGGTATAGGTAAGAACTAGTGACTACATAGGAGATAGAGGAGGCTGCACCATGAAGGAGACAGGAGGAAAGACAGGAGCAGACTGTAATGAATGGAAGGTCAAATCTGAATGGAAGCTGTGGCTTCTAGAGAAGAGTCATCCCAGCGTCAGTTCCCTCCAGAAGCCTACAAATTGCTGCATGCATCTGTTCCATTTCCTGAAACATAGTAAATAACTCTGGTCTTGAAATAATACTTCTTGCCTCAAATGGAAATGTTTCCATTCCCAAATGTAATGGTTCTTTTTAAATTCAAACAATACATACAAAAAGAAAGTTAAAGTTATACCTGGAACAAGTATGCTGTCAGGGTATACGGTGTGAACAGAAGTTTCCCTGTCTGCCTACCCTCCTTTTTATACATGGATTGTCTTTCTCTTGCTTATCCCCCATAAGTGTCTGTGAGAATTTATACCAGCTACTAGAGTGCTTCCCATCAGTAGTTAGAAATTAGGGTAATGCCTATTTGGGAAGCAAATATTAATGAAGGGTAATGGGCAGGAAAGTACACAGATGGTAAGTTTACAGTGCAATAAACTTTTTAGAAGTAAACCCACTCAAAATCAAGATCCAGGGCCAGGCACAGTGGTGCACGCCTTTAACTCCAGTGCTCTGAAGGCAGAGGCAGGCAGATGTCTATGAGTTCCAGGACAGTCAGGACTACACAGAAACACCCTGTCACAGTCAATCAACAAATCAGTCAATAAATGATCAAGATCCATATCAAGGATCAAGAAGGATCCTGCTAACTGCCCACACCACTGCCCTCACCTCTTCAGGCATTACTTTCCTGTCCTCATAGTTAACCTTTACCAATATGATGAGATCTTTCTTTTAGTCTCTCCTTTTGTTCCTTTCTGAAAATACTACTTATATTATTTATAAAATTCACTATAGGACCTGAAAGAGAAACGTCACCTCTTGATTAAAGTTGAGAATGATATGGTGACTTGCCATGATTGAAAAAAGGTCCCAGAGCATAGCCCATGTGGTAGATCACTTTTTAGGAAATACTTTCATTCCTCCAGAACAGGCATTGAGGCCGATAAAGTGAAAAGCACCTGCCCTTTTCTGAAATGACAGATATGCAGAAAGCTGGAGGCTTCTTGTGAATTTTACAGGTGCTTGGCTAGAAACTGCCCCCTGCTGGACGCTTCTGGTATGACTGGGAATGAGTGCTCCGCTAGGGCTTCCTGGGTGGTCTCCCTCCAGCTCTTCTTGCAACTTGTCTTTTTTCTTTTACGCTGTTTTACTGCAATGATAGCACAATCATCTTAACAAAGCGTGAGGTTCTGCACTGACGAGGCCCTTATAAACATTCTAGCAGTTCACCATTAAAATAGAATGTGCTGGAACCTTTCACCAGGTTGTGTCTCACACATAAGTAATGAGATTTGGTCCTAGAGCTGGCAGCAGGAGAGGAGTAACCAGCTGCTCTTTCTCTCCAGGAATCGACAAGGAGAACGTTGAACTCTCCCCCACCACTGGCCACTGTAACAGTGGACGAACTCGCCATGGATCCGCAAGCCAGGTGCAGAAGCAAAGAAGCGCTGGCAGTTTCAAACGTAATAGCATTAAGAAGATCGTGTGAAGCTTTCTTTCTTTCACTTTTCAAACCAACCTAACCTGGGCTTCTCACTAGTGACCCTTCCCTAACCTGGCCCCGTCCCACACTGCACTGCTGCACTTCGTGTCTTACGAACCCATCTGGTCTGCCATGTTGCCAGACGATCAACTTGGAAGCATTGCCTAAATTTAATGCTGCTTTTCTTTAATGTTTTTCCTTCTACTTTGGCATGTGTCTGGTGTGAGCACTTGTTCTGACACTTTCTGCACAAAAAGCAGGAGGTCAGGAAACCTGAACTGGGAGCGTGGATTGTGGGAGCTGATGAGTCCTCCAGTGCCCTTGCTGCTGCTGCTGCTGCCGCCAGCTGTGGGCTGTGCACGGAGGTTGGCCTTCTTTGTGCCCTTGTCTTACAGAGTGAAGTGGTTGTCTTATTTACACACTTTCCAAGTTTGGGGGAGAAATAATATTTTAACCCCAGTGTATTTAATCTTCTAGCTGTGGACTTTTTTTTACCTTATGAAGTTGAAGGAACCATAGAGGTCAAGCCTCAGTGAATTTACACCATACAGCCACAAGCCAGGTACTTGGGGGAGGGGGATAAATTAGTATTTTGTAATGGATTCTTAAGAAATCCTAACATTTGAGTATTAGCAATAATTACAGGAAATTAAGCATGACCACATACATCTTAACATTGCTGGATTAAAGCTATCGGTTCTGAGGCCTTATTCATACTTGGTCATCCAAACTAGGTAATTTTTTTTCCTGTTGATTATCTTTTAATCTTTACATATGAAGGTGTTCTGTTCCTTTTTTGTAAGCCAAGGCTATACTAAGTATAGTAACTACACTTGTTTTTGCACTTGCTTTTTCTTCCTCTTTCCTACATGATTCTGAGCAGGGTAATTAGCAGACAGAGTGTTGAAACTTGTTTCCAGAAGCTAATTTTCATAGCTGTTTCCATTAGCTCCAAAGCAAAATGGAATGGTACGTGACTTAGGGTAGCTGATATTTTTATTTTGTTAAATAATTTTCCAAAAAACAGAATATGCTGTATATTATCGTAAATTTCTTTGATAAGATGTATTTTTTAAGTCCTTTAATCTTCCTCCTCTCCTCCAAATAAAATCAGGAATCTCTAGCAAAACATTTGGATTTTATCTGATAGGATTGCATTTTATCACTGTGAAGTATGGTCAGCCTGCGTGGTGTGCTGATACGGGACCTCTAGAATTGCTGCTGTGCAGACAGCATGGATCAGTGTGCCATAGGGCCTTCCAGGTGATGCACAGCCAGCTGCTTCATGGAACCTGCAGTATGCAAAACAATTGACTTGAGTGAGCGCAGTAGTATGTGGATGCTCTCATTTAGGATTGAACTATATTTATTTTTAAAAGGTATTATCCCTCTACTACATGTTCCCTTCATATATTAAGATACAATGGCTTTGGGAGGAACAAAAAGAAACCCGGGGTGGGGGGGAACCCTGTAGTGCTAGCTCACTAGTGGATTTCAGTAAACTAAACTCCACAGCTAAATCCATAAATAATGGTACATTTAAGTGTTCTGACTCTAATAATATAACACATTTCACACTTATCCATACAGTAACAATGTAATATGTAATTGTAAATAAAATTGCTTTTGATATTCAGAAATAACAAGAATTTAATTTTTTTAGTTTGTTTACAGTCCTGGGAAAAGTAAGAACCATTTGCCAAAATAAAAGGAAAAACCCTTAGTGTTAGTAGTGGTTTTAACAGACTCATTGGGAAACATGGGCGACACATGCAGCCAGCTGAGCTTTTGTTTTCAACGGTTGCAAAGGCCCCAGCAGAATAACTGTCCAAGCAGACAGGAAGGCTGTGAGGCTGAGTTGAGAAGCAGCAAGAGGCCCCAAGGCAAGGCTGCCAGGCGGGCACACCACCACAGCTCTGGTTCCTGCCACCAGCCAACCATAGGCAGGGGGAGGCTGTTTCCTGTGTTACTCTAGTTGCTCATTTTCCCTCTAAGAGACTGGCGTGTCTGACAGCAGCCGTTACTGCTCCTCTGCCTCTCCCATCAAACAGGAAAACTTGACAATGTAGCGCTCTTTCTGTAAGAGTTTCCCATAGTACCACGGTTCTTAAACGTCCCTCACTTGAGCTCCCCCTGGAAAGATCAAATGGAGCCACCTCCAGAGTCACAAACGCTTTTGACCAGTGCATCCAGGGTTCTTGAGTTTCAGCTTTATTTCATGTGCAAAACTTACAGAACTTCCAACTCTTTTTTTTTTTCTTTTTTGTATTTTTGAGACAGGGTTTCTCTGTGTAGCCCTGGCTGTCCCAGAACTCTGTAGACCAGGCTGGCCTTGAACTCACAGAGATCCGCCTGCCTCTGCCTCCCACGTGCTGGAATCAAAGATGTGCGCCACCATCACCTGCAGAACTTCCAACTTTTGAGGAAAGTCTAACTTTGTAAGCAGCTGCAGCTAAGGAGCTTAAGCATCACCAGCTGCCTCCAACCCGACTTCTTCCAGTTACAAGAGAGCAGCTGAAGTTCTGAGTAATGGCCCATGTTACATAATTTGGTGTGAGTTGGATGATTTGTTCCTGATTTGTGTTTCCCTGACGCAGAAGAAGAAAACAGTGGCTCTGCCAAATCTGTGTTGCGATAAGTCTGTTGGCCAGTGCTCCTGCCTTGGGCTTCCCTGCCCTCCACTGTGGGGACATAGCACTCTGCTGGCCAGTTACACTTGCCTGCGCACTGCTGAGCTGGGGAGCAAGGACACCACCCCCAGAAGGAACAGTCTAGCAGAGGATGGGAGCCAGCAACCCTATCCTCCGGTTTTAGGGTTGCAAGTTTCCTGTGGGAGATTGGAGTTTTTTGGGGGTTGGGAGATTTTTTTTTTTCTTCTTTCTTTTCCTACATTTACCCCCAAGCATACTGAGGCATGTCTTATTCAATATTATGCAATGGACTTATACAAAAATTCACTTAGTATCAGCCACACGATTTTTTTTAATGCAGTATATTCACCTGTAAATAATTTGTGTAAAATTTGACAGAAAAGTCTATTTACTACATTGTAAATACATGTGATGATATATTGTATTATTTTGCTTTTTTGTAAAGCGGTTAGTTGCTGTACATGGATAACAAACAAATATTTGATTATTTTCGTGTTCGTATTGCTAACTTCTTCCTGCGACTGCGTTACATCATTTAAAGAAAATGCTGTGTGTTGTGAACTGACCTTGTATATGGTGACTTCCCTTCCCATCGGGCAGTTCCCTGCCTCCAGCCTTGTTGATATTGTAACCAGCAGGAGAAATTCTGCCCGACACACAGACTCCATCACTGTGGGGAAACCCATAGAAATCTGTTCCAGATCATTGTCCTCACCTCCTCCCATCCTGTGTATGTCCTCCCACCCCCTCTCCCCTTTTTTAAGTAAAATGGTAAATTTAGTCTGCTCTAAACTGTGAGGAGTTTTTACTATCTCCACATGTTTTCTCATTTCTCCCTGTTCTTTTGAAACATGAAGCCATTTCCACCCTTTCAGGTATGTTGTAGATTGCTTCACCCCAAAGGAAAGATCTTTCTCTGAAAGTAAAATCACTCGGGTGGAACAAATGGGGGCCTGTCAGACACAGAGGGGACTGTCAATCTGGAATAGGAGTACTCTGTTTCGGATGCCAGGGTTCCCTGATGTCAGTTGGAGTCTTCGTGAGTGAGCAGCACAAACCACCTCCCATAAGTGGTCTGTGTCACTGACCCATCAGGGGCTACAGCCCTGCTCCTGAAGGAGAAAGGAGCCTCCTGGCCCTGAGAGAGACTGTCCTCAGGAGAGTACCTTGAACAAATGTTCCAAATGTGCTGTCTGCTTCTGGGGAGGTGACTTAGTGACTACAAAGCCAAAGTGAGGCCAGGCGTTGGTGATGCACGCCTTTAATCTCAGCACTTGGGAGGCAGAGGCTGGTGGATCTTTGTGAGTTCAAGACCAGCCTGGTCTACAAGAGCTAGTTCCAGGACAGCCTCCAAAGCCACAGAGAAACGCTGTCTCGAAAAACCAAAAAAAAAAAAAAAAAAAAAAAAAAAAGCCAAAGTGAGCAGAACCAAGATAACAGAGCATAGACAGGGATTCCTTACCTACACAGGCAGGCATTTCCTAAGCAGGGAGCCTCTCTACCGTCATACAGTGCTTGGGCCATTTTTAAATCTGCTCAGTGATGAGTAGAATATGTGTGTACTTCTTTAGGAGTGCTTCAGTATATGGTCATTAGGCACATATTTAAAAGATTGAAAAAACAAACAACCCTGATGGAAGGCTTCTTCGAAAGGGCATTGATACCGGTGCCCCTGCAGGTGCCTAGCTCAGTGGCTGACACTAGCAGGGTGGAGAGTCAGCTCAGTGGTAGAGTACTTGCCTAGCTCAGAAGAGGTCCTGGGTTTATGCTCAATGCCACAAAAGAAACGGTTCCTTCTAGTCAGATGTGACAGCACATACCTGTAATGCAAGTCCTTGGTCACTGGTTCAAGTCAGCCAGCAAGACCTTGTCTCAAAACAAAACCAAAACACTAAATGTCCCCTTATTCTGAGGGTCTGTGTATATCTCATATACACATGTATCCATTTAAGCTCCAAAGAAGCATCATACATTTTACCTAAATAGGGGTAAAGTACCTTCTTGATCAGTTTGTATTATATCCAGAAGCATTCTGAAATTTTAGGTCCTTTACCACACACAGATGCTAGAAGCTGCCCAGGTGTAGTGAATTAGGCTCCAGGATTGTGGCCTTCAGAACCCCACCACCACCACCACTGGAGGGCCACTTCCTCCGGGCAAGATAAGGAAGTCACACTGTAGTCTTACCAAGGTCCCTTGCTGCTCAGAAGTTCAGAGTGTAGCTAAGTTTAAACCCTTTGGGGGGGGGGAGGGCATCAACATCTGTAATGTAATCTTTGATTTCCTTTGTTCAAAGAAACACTTCAGTAATTGGGCCCAATCCTGAACCAGGCATTGTAAGAAGTGTGGCCTCTTCCCCACTAGGAATTTGTGGTTTGGTGGGGAAAACAGCCACGTAACTGACGACGGTCATGTGCCCTGAAACGGATGGGGGGTTTTGAGTGGTGCAGTGGCAAACACGATTGATAACTGAGAATTTGGGGCTTGGAAATAATCAGGAAGTCTGTCCTGGTAGACGTGTTCAGGGATTAATGATGAGAAAGTTTTCAGTGTCTTTGGTGTCTGGGAGGAACCTAAGCTGTGAAGGAAATGATGCCATCAGAATGCAGCCACAGGGTTGGCTCCCTGGGCTCCCACCCTCCTCCATTATCTCTGTTAAGAACAGAGCTCAGCACACTCCCCACAAGAAAGGTACTTAAAGACACATTTTAGCACAAGGCCACAGAGGCGGGCACTCTTTCCAGATCATGATTCTAGATGCTTCAGTCTGGTTCAGAGTTGAGGTAGAATTGGCCATCCTTTGTTCATTTTGGGAGCAAAGGCAGAAGGGACTGTAGGGGGATCCATGCCTCCACCCAAACTCCAGCACCATTGCCCATCTACACTGAGGTTCTGCAGGATACCAAAATCTTAGTAAAAGAGCTGGCGGGGGGGGGGGGGGGGAGGGGGGGCTCAATGATTAAGAACATGGGCTGCCCTTGCAGAGGACACAGATTTGATTCCAGCACCCACATAGTGGCTCACAACCATCTGTAACTCCAGTTCCAGGGGATCTGAGGCCCTCTTCTGACCTTCCTGGGTACTGCATACACTTACATACTTGCAGGCAAACACCCATGTACATAAATATAAATCTTTTATCATCAAAACATGAAGACCTTCGAGTTTGTAGCAATCATTTGGTGACTCTCAACTAGAGCTTCAGCATCTGGTGAACTGCTCTGACTCCCACTGGCCATGGTAAGCATGTCTGCTCCATCCTCACAGCTCCCTGGTTAGACTGAGGGCTCAGACAAGGGAAGGCATTGGTCAGAAATGTTCAGTAACACTTAAGAAATAACATATAAGGTTCTGTGTTGCAGGGGACAGAAAGCAAAGAAGCCCTCATTCACAATAGCATCCCCCATGCAAAATCCCAAACAAAATATAGGTGACCTGTGCAAAAGACCCATTGAAAGACTCTGATCCTAGGGCCAGGGTGTATAGCTCCATGGTAGGCTGCATGTTTAGACACCAGCTAATCTTCAGTATGGGATGAGGGGGGGCAAAAAGCAAAAGCCAAACTCAAGTGCATGCAGAAGTTTCACAGTAATTTCCAAACTACTTCAACTTTCACAAACAACCACACACATGCAAAATGTATAAAGGTCATTTCACCCACAAAAAGCAAAAAAGGAAACCATAGCCAGACAGCCTTTATGTGTTAGAAAGACAGTTTGCCTTGTTTTTATCCTGTTTCTACCACCAAGTACATCCATGCTCACCCATTGGGAGTATGCCAGCCATCAGGAAGGAACTGAGCAAATAAATGCCCTGATGGCTGAGTTGGGTAGCAAGAGGCACCATAGCCAAAGCCTGGTGGCACGCGCTTGTAATCTCAACACTCAACAGGCTAGGCAGGAGGACTGCTGTGGACTACGGAGTCAGACTTTGACTCAAAAAAGAAAAATGTAAAGTTTCCATCAAGAAAGTGGCTCCTCACTGTCCTCCATAGTGTCTCATATTGGGAACAGAGCCTGGATCCCCACCCCTAAAATATCCCTTAGCCTTAGACCCCTGAAAACCTTAGGGATAAGCAAGAAAGCACAGCTGAGGGAAAGGCACTAAGAGAGTACTTACAGGGAGATTTTAAAATACTTAAAACTGGTAGTGTGGGAGCAAGACTGGAAATGGTAATGCTGGGTGAATGTGGTGGGGATTCAGGGTACACTTGGACAAATATGTCATAATGGAACATGGTTTACACAATGGATATATACATTAAGGGATTTTTTAAAAACTGGTAGTGGCAGAACACTAGACAGACATGTACCAGATCCTGGGTTCAATCCCTAGCACTGAAAAAAGTCAAAACAAAACCTACTGTTTTGTCGCCAGGTTGTGGTGGCGCACACCTTTAATCCCAGCACTTTCAAGGCAGAGGCCAGTGGATCTCTGTGAGTTCAAGACCAGCCTGGTCTACAAGAGCTAGTTCCAGGACAGGCTCCAAAGCTATACAGAGAAACCCTGTCTCGAAAAACCAAAAAGACAAAACAAAAAAACAACAAGAAAAAACTGTTGTCATTGAGTTGAGTTAAAACAGGTCCACTTTATACTCTGATTCTTGTATGTGCTTGCGAGCGCGCGCACACACACACTTTTGTCGACTTCAAAGCCCATTTTCTACCCTACTGTGTATCTGTCATCAGCCAGCAGGGGGCTCTGCTCAGCCACTTTTGTCAAGGCCCCAACTGATCAACCAGCACAAAGGCTGGGGCTGCACTGCCCCATCCACCCTGCAGAAACAGGACTGCACCACAGTGTCCACTAGCCAAAGTAGCTATTGAACATGAAAGGTGTGATTATAAGGATTAGACATATGTTTCAAAACAAAACAAACAAACAAAAAAAAAAGGTGTCACTGTATCATCCTGACTGGAATTCACTGTGTAAACCAGGCTGGCCTCAAACTCACAGAGATCCACCTGCCTGGGCTTCCTGAGATTAAAGGTGTGCACCACCACATCCAGCTCTATAAGTTCAGTTTTTGTTCCTGGGAGATGACAATGGGTCAGAGTGCTTGCTCTCTCCAAGCGTGAGGACCCAAGTTTGAATCCTCAGTTCCCACATAAAATGCTGAGTGGCTGCGCATGGCTGTAACCCCGTCATTAGGGGATGGAAACGGATGGATCCCCCAAGCTTGTGGGCCAGTCAGTCCAACAGAATCTACAAATTTTCCAGGTTAGTGGGAGACCCTGTCTCAGGGCAACAAGGCTAAGAACGACAGGGGGGCTCTGGCCTCAACATGTACATGTGTGTACACAGGCACTTGCACACCTAAGCTCACGCACTATGGAGGAAAGAGGGAGGTAGGGAGGGGCGCTGTCCACTTTGATGGCCTGTGAGTGGTTAGGTGCCATTCATAGCTGCCAGGCTGCACAGAGCAACGTCAGCTGCTCACAGTTCCCTGTACTTACATGTGCTTCCCCAAGTCATGCAGATGAGAAGGCGCTGTCCTCTGTCCACAGTAAGGTGTGCCAGAAACAAACAGCAACAGTTGCCCCCATAGATAACCTTGTGTCTTCTCAGCAGGCATCCTATCCTGCCTGATTTGACTGCCTCACTGGCTCAGATGTCCTCAGGCCCAAAAAAAAACAAAATCCCACGCCAACATTGAAAGCCTCTTTATCAGCCTCAATAAGCAACTCATAAAAATCAAGGTTTAGAAAAGACAAAGGTAGAAAAAGTGGGCAAAGAATATGAATGAGTAACCTAGAAGTGCCACACACTGCTAAGTGCCGTATAATGAGGGAATCCACAGGCCTCTTAGTGAATAGGAAGCGCGTCCTGGCTAGTTTTATGTCTACTTCACACAAGCTAGAATTAATTGAAAGGAGGGGGCCTCGGTTGAGGCAGGGACTCCATAAGATCCTGCTGTGAGGCATTTTCTTAATTAGTAATTGATAGGAAAGGGCCCAGCCCATTGTGGGTGGGGCCATCCCTGGACTAGTGGTCCTGGGTTCTATAAGAAAGCAGGCTGATCTCTGTGAATTCGAGGGCAGCCTGGTCTATAGAGTGAGTTCTGGGGACAGCTAGGGCTACACAAAGAAACCCTATTTCGAAAAACCAAGAAGAAAAGAATGAAAGAAAAAGAGAGAGAAAAGGAAGGAAGAGAAAGAAAGAAAGAGCAAGCCAGTAAGCAGCACCCCTCCATGACCTCTGCATCAGCTCCTGTGTCCAGGTTCCTGTCCTGCTTGAGTTCCTGCCCTGACTTCCTTCAATGATGGAAGGTACTACATACAATATATAAGGTGTAAACCAAATAAAACCTTCCCAAGTTGCTTTCAGTTACTGTGTTTCATCACAGTGATAGTAACCTCAACTAAGACAAAGAGCAAGCAGAAACAGTGGGATACATTTTTTATTTTCTTGAGATGGGGTCTTGCTTGCTATGTTGAATTCCTGGGCTAGGACTACAAGTGTGAGCTACAGCACCTGGCTTGGCTGTCATTTCATCTGTCCAATTAGCAGATATATGAATAATACCTAGTGATGAACCCCACTGTGATGTAGTGGGCTTGCATGTATGTTGGCTGCCATTTATCTGTGTCACCAGCCTTGAAGATATCTACTGTTGCTTTAGACTCACTCTAGGAATAGAGCACAGAGACATCAGAATGAGGAGGCTGTGACTTTGATATTAGAACACCCGAAGACAACCAAAATGTTAGGTTTTCTACATTCATCTAACACAGTGATCCTCAACCTTCCTAATGCTGAGACCCTTTAATGCAGTTCCTCATGCTGTGGTGACCCAACCATAACGGTTGCTGCTTCATATCTGTAATTTTGCTACTGTTGTGGTTAAGACACTTGGGCTCTCCCAGTGGACCCCATGTCAGTTCCTTGCACCCACACTGGCAGCTCACCATGGCCTGCAGCTAGGGATCCAACATCCTCTTCTGACCTCCTCAGGCATTTGTAGGCATGTGGCATACTCTTGCCCAAACATATACAATTGCACATAAGTATATTTAACAGGAAACCAAAGTGTCTCCTTAGGAATGAATGATGCATGCACCACACACACGTATGAGCACATGCTCAAACAGGAACACTCATTCGGTGCATATTTAACTACTTTAGATTCCAGGGGGCTGGGTTTGCTCCTCCTTCTTTGAGGGAATATTTGCGGGGTTGACATTAAGAGGAGGAGGAGGACAGCAGTCACTACTGCCCCTCCCTCCCCTCTCAGGACCTCTGTTCACGACTCACCGGCTCTCCTGGAAAGGTTCTGGGTGGGCACTCCTCCTCACCCAAGCTCCTGCAGGAAAGGAAGGATGAGGCCTCAGACATTGTGCCACTCCAGTGCAGCCCAGGCCAGACAGAGCCCCATCACCCCCAGGACCTGCTGTGTGACTGGAAGTGTGTGAGCACTCTACACTCTGCAGCTGAGACAGGTGACAAAGGAATAATTTTACCACTTTCTCCTCTCCAAAGTGATAATTATTCATGGTTTGAGAAATATCTGCAGGCTGTGAGGAGGAAGAACCTTCGAGTCCTGCTCCATTTCTGGGCAACCTGGGTGGGGAAGTTAGGACTGACTACAGAAGAATTGCATCCCTTTGGGGCTGGGATGAAGCTTAGTTGATGGAGAATATGCAAGAGGCCCTGAGTTGCATCTTTGACAACATGGGATGGCAACAGGCCTGGAAAGCCTAGCACTTGGGAGGTGGAGGCAGAAGGATCAGAAATTCAAGACCATCATTGACTACATAGCAAGCTGGAGTCCAGCTTAGGCTACACAAGACCCTATCTCAGCTGTAGACTGACTCCCTGTAGACTGACTCTGAGCCTGTCTATACTGACATGTGGATAGGCCACTGTGTGCCAGACAGACCCTGGCAAGACAATGCACACAAGCTCTCATTACATAACTACCAGATCTCTGCAAAGTAGAAACTACAGTGATGGGGGATGCCCTTCTGTATATATGTTTCTCTTATTGGTTGATGAATAAAACACTGTTTGGCCAATAGCCAGTAGAGGCAGGAAGATAGGCGGGGCTGGGAGAACACTGGGGAGAGAGAGAGACTTTGGTAGCCACCAAAGAAATAACAGGTCCGGGCATGCTCTTGTAAGCCAAGACCATGTGGAAATACATAGATTTATAGAATGGGTTAATAATTAAGACAGAACTAGCCAATAAGAAGCCCTACTCATCAGCCAACAGTTTATAAATTAATATATGTCTCTGTGTGCTTATTTGGAGCTGAAGATAGGCGGGAGCTGGCAGGAAAGAAAAACCCCAGTTACACTACAACCTCTGCTTTCCAGACAGGAACACTGACTGACATGAGCATCAAGGGGCTGAAAGGGCACCAGACCTTTGCTCAGTTCAGCTGCCGATATGACTTAATATCAACAACAACTCACACCATGAGCTATTTATATTCACAGCGGCTGTTAAGCTACCACAAACTACCTAAAGCTTCGTGGATTAAAAAACAGAAATGTGTTCTCCTTTCTGGAAGTCAGGTCAAATGCATGTGTTGACTAAGGCTGTGCTCCTGCAGAGGCTCTTGAGAGATTTTCTCCCTGATCTGTTCGCTCTGTGTGCACGCGCGAGCGTGTGTGTGTGTGTGTGTGTGTGTGTGTGTGTGTGTCTGCTGGCTTCCTGAGCTATGGTTGAAGAGTGCCTGGTTCTACCCATGATCACAACACCCTCTTGTGTTGCTGAGCTTACCTCTGATCCTTCATGAAGATTCGTGAGATTGCAGTTAGAACCCTTACAAAGGAGCACTGAGATGCGACCAAGGACAAGTCTTCCTATGGGCCAGAGTAAGGGTTCCCCAGTGGAAAGTGTTACAGCTCTGTTCTGCTCTGCCCCCTTCACAGAATCTGGAAGGGAATTTGCCACAGGAAGTGGAAGAGACAGTGGTAAGAGTGAGGGGCCCCCAGGCCTGGCTGCAGGAGCTAGGGAGTGTCCAGTGCTCATGGAGAGGCAGGAGTCAGGTGTGGTGGCAAAGGCCTTTAATCTCTGCACTGGAGAAGTGGCAGGAAGATTGTGCATTTAGAGTCAGCCTGCACTACAGAGCTCAAAACTGTCCCAGGATCTGGGAATAATGGAATTTGCTTCCATTCTGTCTTTGTGGAGAACTTGAATGTGGTTATGGGCTTCGGATTTGTTTTCCTGGATTGATCTGAGGCTCCACCTAAGCCAGTTGAGGTGAGTGAGGTCTCTTGCTTTCCGGGTCTCCCTTCCAGGGGTTGTGTTGCCAGGGTGGGCTCTGAAGGACATTCTTGCATCTCCCACTAAGGGGCAAACCCCAGCTGCCACCTGCCTTTCATTTTACATTCATTCACTCATTCATTTATTCATTCATTCGTTCGTTTATGTGCTAGTACCTCACAGAGAAGCATCCAGCTACCAGATAAAAAGACTCCACTTCCCAGAAGAGTACACTAGCCCTCTCCAATGGCTAACATCATGAACAAGCTGTGCCCTGACCCTCAAACTCTCACGGCTTTCTTCCTAGGGAGATCTAACTGTAAGCATTTTGAGGGATTGAATGGGATGGACAGGGATGAATTATGGCACTCCAGAGCCAAAGAATACTGAGTGTTACAGCTCAGATGGAAAGGTATTCTGGCACTCAAGAGCCAAGGAATACCATAGGTCACAGTAAGCATAGTAGCTTCCAGGCCTCCCCAGTGTATTAGCTCTGCCCCAGCAGGAGAGGGTTTCCCAGATAAGTTGTTAGCTACAGTTGGGCTCCAGTTCCACAGAGAGCATAGTGTAACAACTTTGCTTGGCCAGAGGAAGGGTTCCCGAGTGGAAAGTGTTACAGACCTGTTCTGCTCTGCTCCACTCCACCCAGGGTTGTCTCTGCTCCAGCGAAAGAAGGTCTCACCCAAACCTCATTCAAGAGATTTATTGGGAGGGAAGAATCCAGGAGAGTGGCTGTGGCAGAGGGCAGCTGGGCAGCCTGACAGCCACAAGCTGAACAGACATGGGATTTATATAGAGCTTCTTAGGGGCTGGAGTTTCTCCAGGAAGATTTCCAAGGTGGAGATTGGTCAGATTTCAATCCCTGAGCTCAGACTGCCTAGATCTCCTGCTCAAGGATTGGTTAGTTTTCTGCACAGGTTTAGGGTCAGATTTGGCTCGGGTTTCAGGGCCTTTTGGCTCTAATTTTAGGGCTAGGGTGTATTTATTTCACCAGCTCTGATTCCAGGGACAAAGTGTGTTTCTTTGGCACTGGTTTCAGGGTCAGGGTGCATTTCTTTGGTTTTGGTTGCAGGGCCAAACTGTGTTTCTTTGGCTCTCCTCAGAGTGTGTTTCTTTGGTTGGCCCTTTTCCACTACACTGACCTCTGGAAGAGTAAGCGCATCAAATGGGATCAGCCTGGTTAACCCCTGCAGTCAGGACTCATCAATCCCTGCACAGGACATCCATACCCGAGAGTCGCCTGAAGATCAGAGAGGAAGGAAATAGGCTCAGATCCGGGAGGCCCTGCGGACCTTGTGCAGAACTGGGTCCAAGTCCCCTACTCTTCTCTGTCCAGGACACTGAATTGCTCTGGGCTACTGAAGGGAATGGGGCTGACCATCTTCTCTGGGCTCACACTTGACCGGAGATCAGAGACATGAGGTGACTAAGACCTATCATGACCTTTAGTTTCCCACCATGGTGAGGGACCTACTCATTCTAGCATAGTTTCAGAAATACGTGTGGGTTTGGAAGGACGGCTCAGAACTTAGGTGAGGCAGAAAGACAAGACTTCCCCGAGGAAGAAAGCTGCGCTTGCTGGTCTGGAAGTGTGCGCAGGCAAGGTCTGTGCTTGAGTAGGGGGCATAGTGTAACCTGTAAGAGCATAGTGTAGCAACTTTGCTTGGCCAGAGGAAGGGTTCCCGAGTGGAAAGTGTTACAGACCTGTTCTGCTCTGCTCCACTCCACCCAGGGTTGTCTCTGCTCCAGCGAAAGAAGGTCTCACCCAAACCTCATTCAAGAGATTTATTGGGAGGGAAGAATCCAGGAGAGTGGCTGTGGCAGAGGGCAGCTGGGCAGCCTGACAGCCACAAGCTGAACAGACATGAAACCTGTAAGGCTGAACGAGGTGCTAGGTGGATAAGAGGCTGCGCCTGGTCTCTGCAGGGCCCGATGAACCTCAGCTGAACGTCACCAGGGAGGCAAGATACAGGCTGGGTCACCACACTCAGGATGGAGTCCTGGGAGCCGAGCTTAGGGCCTGAGGAGCTGCCTGAAAAATGCAAGAGGAAAGGAGCTCTGGGCTCCCAAGCCATGGTATTTCAGGGCCCTGCGGACACCAAGCCCGATAGAAGGCCTCATTCTTTCTTCCTCTCACCTACTTTTAGACCCCTTCACCCGCCACCCTTCCAGGGTCCCCGCACCTCCTCACGGCGCCCCTCCCTTGCCCTCAACAAGCTGCGTGGCCTCTCGGCGGCGCCTCCGCTTCCTGGGAAGCCAATGGAGCAATCAAACGCACTAAGCTGGGGCACCTGCAACACCCGGATCTGACAAAGGACGTGTGCACCGGCTAGTCGCGGGGTGCACGGGCAGCTCGGGGCCCGGTTGTCCGGCCCCCGCCCCTCCCCGCGGCTCCGGATCAGGTCTAGAAGGGGCGGGGCGGGGCGGGGCCTGGGGCGGCTCGGGTCCTTTTGTCTGCAGCCCCGCCCCCCGCCCCGCCCCCACGCGGGCCCGCGGGCGCGGCAGACACGGCGGCTGACACGAGCGGCCGCGCGGGCGGAGGCTGCGCGCCGCAGACCCAGGCGGTGCGAGCGCGATGGCGGCGGCGCGGGGCTCGGGCTAGCAGCGGGCGGCGCGGATGGCGGGCGGCGCGGGCTGGGCGGGCGCCCCCCGGCTCTGCTGCGCTCCGTGCGCCGCCTGCGCGAAGTGTTCGAGGTGTGTGGCCGCGACCCCGACGGCTTTCTACGCGTGGAGCGTGTCGCGGCGCTCGGCCTGCGCTTCGGCCAAGGAGAGGAGGTAAGGAGCTTTCGCTCGTGTCCCCGGGCTGGGGGAACCGCAGAGAAGCTGTGCTATCACACCCCGGGCCTGTGCTTCACATGGCACACCCGCGATAGCCGGCCTATCCACCTGCACGTCCCTCCAGGCCATCCCCAACCACTGGAGCTCTCAAATCTAGCCTCTCGACACCCCCTCCAACACCCATCAAATCGCAGGGGTATATATGCACAGCACCAGGCCTAGGGGTGACAGGGACAAGCAGGGCTGATCTGCAGTCTCTGGTCCTTAGCTGTGCCTACCCAACCTATAACAGGAGGAGATACCTGCTTGGGGCCACCCTGGATTCTGGCCCAGTTCGTAGGGACCTCCTACTCAAGCTAGATGGGCAGGCCTGACTGACAGCGGGCTGTACTGGCTGCAGGGGGCCAGCCAAGGACCAAGCTGGGAGTGGTGAGCTGAGACTCTGGTGTTGGTGTAGGGCCGCATGGGTGGCACAGAGCAGCACTGTGGGCGGGGGAGGTGTTAGCCGGTCTGAAATGGCAGGGTCTGAACTGCCAGTGTATGGTGAATAACTGCCCATTGGGCTAGTGTCCTCTTGCCATCCACACAGGGGCTAGTGTCTGTGTCTGAGAGGAGGACAGGGCACTGTGTTCACGAAGCCCTGCAGTGGTCAGCATCTTCTGGATTCAAAAGTCTTGGCTGAGCTCTGGGTTTCCAAGGCCATCTGAGATCTCAGACCCTATGTGGGGAGCTTGGAACCTTGGTCTCAAGTGTGTACTGGGTGGCATTCTGTTCACAGGACAGGTCGGGATGGCATTTTAGAACATGGGAGGAGCTGGGCTATGACCAGTCCAACTGGTGCTTTCTTGTCACCTGACAAGTGAGAGGTAATAACAATCCCTTTCTAGGTAGCTGGGCACTGGCCAGAACCTGGGAATCCCCGAGAGCAGGAGGTGGAGGAGGGAGGCAGGTCTGGCCCCCCATCCCAGGAAACTTACTAATGCGGTTCCCTCTTGAAGCCCATTCTCTACCTCTTCTCTGCTTTGCTTGGGGCATCTGCTGCTGCTACCTCAGCCTTTCTTTTACAGAGGTTAGCAGAATCTCTCTTCTTGGCCAGCATCTCCTACCTGAGCAGGGTGTACAGCCCCTAATACAGGAGGCCATAAGCTAAGCATCCCCAACACAGGGAGCTACAGGCTGAGCATCCCTAAAACAGGGGCTGTAGGCTGGGCATCCCCTAATACAGGAGGCTACAGGCTGAGCATCCCTAACACAGGGGGCTGTAGGCTGGGCATCCCCTAATACAGGAGGCTACAGGCTGAGCATCCCTAAAACAGGGGCTGTAGGCTGGGCATCCCCTAATACAGGAGGCTACAGGCTGAGCATCCCTAACACAGGGGGCTATAGGCTGGGCATCCCCTAATACAGGAGGCTACAGGCTGAGCATCCCTAAAACAGGGGCTGTAGGCTGGGCATCCCCTAATACAGGAGGCTACAGGCTGAGCATCCCTAACACAGGGGGCTATAGGCTGAGCATCCCCTAATACAGGAGGCTACAGGCTGAGCAGCCTCTAACACAGGAGGCTGCAGGTTGCTGGTGTGGAGCCTCCTTGCTTTGGCTGGAACCTAGAATTCCAGAATCAGAGACCCTCAGGCATAGGGATGACGTCACTACAAACTCTGGCAGAAGGCCAAAGCCCTGTAACCATATCCCCAGGCTAGACAGACACCTCCTGTCCTTAGATCCTCCTCCCTCCACCCTTCAGAAACAAACTTGCTGGTCACTTACTCATGGTGTTCTGCATGGGAACTCACCTGGGTTTCCCTTCTGCACTGTGGCCTTTAACTATTTGAAAACATCACTTCTCTGTCCTATCCCTTCTTAACTCTTTAACTCCTGTCTGAAGCCTGAAGCCATTTCCAACCCACCCATCGGGGGTCGGGGGCAGGTTTCCACAGATGTCACTGATGAGTTGTCCGACTGTTTTCCTAGCACTAATAGGGCTGGACCTGGTCACTACACACACATGGGGGAGGGGAGGTGCCTTTTCAGTGGTTCTACACACTCTCTACTCGAACCAAGTTTCTGGCTACTAAAACCTCCTGGGATCTGTTTGAAAACTTCTGCCTAGGCAGAGATCCTCCACCCTGGGGCTGGCCAGTGATTCCTTTACTTACTAATTACTCTTGTATCATAGTGAGAGTTTCTGTGGACTACAGCAGGTTGCAAATTTGGACAGTTGAAAATAGATCTCTTATGTTCCTGTCCCCCAGGGAGGTGACACTCTGGTCACCTCCTTCACGAGCTGCCCCTATACTTACATGTGGCTTTCTCCAGGAAATGAGATCACACTGCACCATGTATTCTAACCTAGCCCCTCCCCGAAATGATCCTCACATTTGAGCTTACACAAACTACCATCAGATTTGTTATACAGACTCTTCCATATTGCTCTATACAGCCCCCAAATGTCTACTTCTGATCTTTTGTTTCTAATGTGTCCTCTCTTCAGGACTGTGCATCCACAATACTCTAGCACAGTCCCCTCCAGGATTCTGCCTTGTTAAAGGGGTCAGGCCTCCTGTCTCTCATTAGTTTCTTCACGCTAAGCCTGTGGCTCATCCCTCATTCCTACTCAATTTCATCTTGTTTTCTTGCGAGCTCCTTCGTCCTCACTGCTGCCTGCAGCCACCCTGTCTGTGTGGGAAGCCTCCGGCTGACAGAGAACTAGAGGACACAGGGCAGGACCACGGACAGGGCCCGAGGCTCAGTGATACAGAGGCCCGTGGAAACACTGTTTACTACACATCAGATTCTCAACTACACTGTAGCACTGCTCCTCATAGATGAGGTTCCTTCCCAAAGTGCTGTGGGCTCAGACTGTTTGTTGTGCCGGTTTACACATCTGCCTGTGACATTGATTCCCCAGCCATTGGTGTTGTAGAGAAAATGATTGACCATTTGTTAGACATGAGGTTCACTGCCTACATTTTACTAACTGCCCTGTCATACCAGGGAGATCAGAATCAAACACAGTAGGTTTTAGAGTATGAAATAAATAAATAAATAAATAAATAAATAAATAAATAAATAAACGAGTTAATAATGCAAAAACTCCCCCATACAGGAGGAATGCCGGGGCTGAGGGTGTACTGAGGTGGTAGAATTCTTTCCTGGCATTCGTGGGCCCTGGATTTGATTCTCAGAACTACATTAAAGACAGAACAAAAAATGGATATAGCTGTGTGAGATTGGGCCCATCAAAATCCAGTGGTGGGGTGGGAAGAACTCACAAAGCCCCAACCCTCCATTAACATTTATAGACAGTTAACAATAGCTATGAGGGAGGAGCTCATGAGGACTTTCTGTCCCTAAAGATCTATAGATAGTTAATGGTTGCTGGGGAGGGGGGGGAGAAAGAGCCATTTTCTTCCTTTTTATTAAAACAATTTTTAAGGAATTTTAAAAATTTTATTTTTATTTTATGTGCATTGGTGCATGTGCCGTGTTTTCAGGTCCCTGAAACTGGAGTTACAGACAGTTGTGAGCTGTCATTGGGTGCTAGGAATTGAACTTGGTCCTCTGGAAGAGCAGTCAGTGCTCTTAACCACTGAGCCATCTCTCCAGCCCCAAGCCATTTTCTTTAATGATGTAGCCACTGGTAAGGTGGCTATGCTCCCATAAATAAAACCTCTCACCTATGTTCTGTAAACAACCCTAATGGGCTTCATTGAGTCACCAAGAAGAAAAACAGGGGTGGGGAAGACATGAAAAGGGGAGAAGGTTGGGAAGAGGATGATTAGTGGGAGGAGAGACAGAGAGGTTAGTGGAGGATGAAAATGATCAAAATACATTCCGTACATGTACAAAAATATCAAAACAAATCCCATAACACAGGTTAATAAAAGCATAATTTTAAAGGCAGACAGCATCACACGCCTGTAACCCCAGCACTTGGGAGGTAGAGGCAGGAGGTAAGAAGTTCAAGGTTGGGGCTGGGAAGTCGGCTCAGTAGATACAAGCTTGCCACAAAAGCCTGGTGGCCTGAGTCCAGTCCCCTAGATCCCACAGTGGAAAGAAAGAGATGTGACTCCTGAAAGTTGTCCTCTGAGCGCTACATATTCACTGTGGCACCTGCGTGTCCACACACACATCACGAGAAAAAAGAAGTTCAAGGCCATCCTTAGTTTCATAGGGAGTTAAAGGTTAGCCTGGGCTAACGAGACCCTGTCTCAAAAAAAAAAAAAAGTGCTCGATTTGGCAGCACATATACTAAAATTGGAAGATACAGAGATGATTAGCATGGCCCCTAAGGATAACACATGAAGTATTCCATATTTGAAATAAATGAAATGAATAGCAAACATTTAATTGGTGTGAGATAATTCCTCATAGGGGAAGGAAAACTTGGCTCCCCACCCCTTGGGTATGAGCTATGCCTTGACTTCCTAGGAGTCCAAGAGGAAAAGAGAGAAAAGGGCAACCTGGCAGTGGAGAAACCTGACAAATGCCATTCCAGAATGTCACCAAGGTCAATGCCAGTCCTCACTGTGAAGGGCTGAGAGTGCTTCTCCCCAGTCACAACTATGGTGGAGTGATAGTCGTGAGCAGCCCCTCAACACCACCCGAGGACATTGCACTAAGTACTGACCAGAGCTCCTTAAAATGGCCAAGGGGAGTGATGAGTGTCTGTAATGAGGCACCCTGGATGGAGTCCTAGGACAAGAAGAGGACATTAGCTAGACAGGAGGTCTGAAGTATGGACTTCACTGATCATGTCTCGTGTTGACCAAACTGGTCTCCTATAGTCTCCTGATTTGATAACCTAGGATCTTGGTGCCACCCTGAGGCCTCTGTCAGTGGTACTACACAGGCTGTAAGTCAGGAGCAAGCACTCAGGTGTGGGGGCTTGGCGGGTGCTAGGCATGCCCCTGCCCCACTTGCTAGGATCTCTGCAAGATCTGCAATGAAGGAGAGTTGATTTTTCAGACTTTCTAAGCAGCAGGAAGTACCTTCAGAGGTGTAGTGGGTAGGGAACCTTGAAGTGAGGAGGCATCCATGAGCTCCCCTGGGTGCTTGGCATGAGTTGGAACTTTACCACATACTGAATGAATGAAGAGTGGTCTTCAGGCCCAGCCCAGCCCAGCCCAGCACTTAGGCCCAGGAGCTCTCCCCAGCACTGGGAAGGGAACCAGAAGCAAAGGAGGAGAAAGGAGATGAAGCTGTGGAAAGAGGCAGAAGGAGGGGTCTTAGCCTGGGGAGGCAGCACTGAACGCAAAGCTGGGCCAGATTAATTCCGTGGGCTTCCCAGGTCTGATGCCCCACAGGGACACCCCAGCTGCCTCTTCTTCCTAGAGTCAAAGCTCCAATGCCCATGGAAGAGCCATGCTGAGCAAGTTGTCTGGGAAGGAAACACAGAATTAGGACTGATCCTGGAGGACCCTGGTCTCCCTGAAACCCGTGCACTGAGACCCACTGCAGGCAGGAACACCAGTGTTCCCCAGTCTTTTATATGGGGTGTGGTAGGAGGATAGGAGGGGTACAGCTTTTGCTCTGGGCTGTGTATTGAGGCCTCCTGCCCTCCTACTCCAAGCAGTCCCACCAGGTAGGGTAGAAAAGGGAACCTGGAACCTGTATAGCTGCCTGGGATTGAGAGCAGAACAGAGTAGAGCCCAAGCAGGGTACAGGGAGCAGTGGCCTGGAATCATCATGCTGTATGCATTCCTACCCGTGTCCTATTGAGTGTGTGGCCCTAGAGAATAGTCATTCTGCATTTGAGTTTTGTTATTGTTATATTTTGTTTTATTTTTTGAGACAGGGTCTAATTTAACATAGGTAAACCTCCAACTTACTATGTAGGTGGGCATGACCTTGAACTCCTGATTCTCCTGCTTACACCCCCAAGGGCTGGGGTTACAAGCATGTGGCCATGCCCAGCTCTACAGAGCAATCGTTAGGATGCCTCCCATACCATTGTTCTTAGCATGTTTCTAACTCAAGGCCTTTTTTACTCCTTTTCCCTCTTGCATCCCTAGCTGTGTGCTAGGGCTCAGAAACAGCAGGGCTGTGAGCCTAAGCCCTGATGGGACTGGAGCCATGACTAGAAAAGAGACTGGCAGCCAGGTCTGGTGGCACAGGCCTTTAATCCCAGCACTTGGGGTGGGGGTTGCAGAGGTAGATGGAAGCCTGTGAGTTCAAGACCAGTTTGATCTGGAACCTAGTGATTTCCAGAATATGAGAGAGATATAGATAGAGAGATAGATAGATAGATAGATAGATAGATAGATAGATAGATAGATAGATAGATAGATAGGTAGGTAGGTAGGTAGGTAGGTAGGTAGGTAGCGTGCACACGTGCGTGCGTGTGTGTGTGTGTCTGGCAGCTTAAAAGTGGACACCTTAGAGACCCTGCTAAGGATCCATTACTCACAGCTTCTGTGTTCTCAGGGACAAGGTAGCAGAAGAGACCAAGCCCCCAAAATCTGTATACCAGGCTTCCATGTAGCCACAGCCTATGTTATCACTTGGAGAATGTCTCTTCATCCCTTTGGACTAATGCCCTATGTCCAGCCGACATTGTACTGCCCATAGCTTAAGGCACAAAATTCAGAGAAGATTGACAGCCTTTTTTAGAAACAGTTCATGTGGCCTGTAGTGAGCACTGTCCCCAAGAGGGTCCCAGGCTAAAGCCAGTACCTGACAAGGCAGCTGTAAGGCTCCTATGCACAAAAACAAACCCTGAAAGGGGGAGGAGCATGTTATAGTTATGAAGTAGCAATGGAAATAATGTTATGGTTGGGGGAATTGGAAGCATTAGGAAGCTGATAACCACTGTTCCAAAACAATCCCCCAGAGAGTTGGGGACTTCCCACTTCCAAAGCCAGGCCATTCTGTATGGGCAAGGCTGTCTGAGGGCTCTCTCGTAGAGAGAGCCGGGGTGCGTCCTAGTACTCCATCTGCTCACCCCCCTCCCATTCACCCATCCACCAACCCACTCCTTAGGGCATCCGTTTATCCAGCCAGTCTTCCATCATCTACCCATTCATCATTTCCTGTATCTGGGCGTCCACTTTGCATATCCTTCCATTCACCTAGCCACCTGTCAGCAATATCTTCATCCCTTCCTCTTTCATTGTGCGCTCACCCACTGTCTTAGTTAAGGTTTTCTATTGTTGTAATGAAACAGCATGACTGGAGCATCTTAGAGAGGAAATGGTTTATTTGGCTTGTATTTACTTATTGTTGTGCATCACTGAAGTCAGGACAGGAACTGATGCAGAGGCCTTGGAGGGGTATTACTTACTGGCTTGCTCTCCATGGCTGCTCAGCCTGCTTTCTTATGAAATCCAGGACCACCAACCCAGGGATGGCACCTCCCACAATGGGCTGGGCCCTCCCACATTAATCATCAATTAAGAAAATGTCCTACAGGCTTCTGTACAGCCTGATCTTGGGGATGCCTTTTCTTTTATTCTTTAAAATGCTTTTTTTATTTTTATTATTTTAAAGATTTTATTTATTTATTATGTATACAACATTCTGCTTCCATATATTATCTGCACACCAGAAGAGGGTACCAGATTTCATAACGGATGGTTGTGAGCCACCATGTGGTTGCTGGGAATTGCACTCAGGACCTTTGGAAGAGCAGTCAGTGCTCTCAACCTCTGAGCCATCTCTCCAGCCCCTTAAATTGCTTTTTAAAATTTTTATTTTATGTGCATCGGTGTTCTGCCTGCATGTGTGTCTGAGGGTGTCAGATCCTAGAACTGGAGTTACAGACAGTTGTGAGCTGCCATATGGGTTTTGGGAATTGAACCCAGGTCAGACAATGCTCTTAACTGCTGAGCCATCTCTCCAGCTCAGAGGCATTTTCTTACTTGACGTTCCTTCCTCTCAGATGACTTTAGCTGTGTTAAGTTGACATGAAACTATCTAGCACACCCACCCTCCTCTAGCCATCTGCCTGTCCATTCATCCACCCACCAATCCAGGCTTTACTGCCGGAGTTCGTCAGGCCAAGTGCAGACTCGGGGATGGAAATGGCATTTCTACAGGATGCCAAGTGGCTGTGTGTAGTAAAGTCACAGAAGCGTCAAGGAGAGTGAGAACTCAGCCTGGAACAGGGGCAGATGGTGACCAGAGGGATGAAGCAGGACTGTCTGGTTCTTATGTTTGGAAGGACAGCAGCACCCTGGCACATGCTGTCCTGGCTGGCATGAACTATTTTTATAATTTCTCACTTCCACAGGCTTTTGCTGGTGGTAGGGCTGGGGTCATTCTGAAAGGGGCTGCAGCAGGGATTCTTTCTAAGGTGCTTGTTAGGATGGACAGACAGACAGACCTGACTGCTCCTCTATTAGGTAGAGCTCACGGAGCTGAAGAGATGACTTAGTGATCACTGCACTTGCAGAAGACTTGTGTTAAGTTCCCAGCACCCACATGGCAGCTTACCCCCAACTGTAACTTCAGTTCCTGGGGATCCAGCCCCCTCTTCTGGCCTCCTTGAGCACTAGACATGCCAAGACATGCACACAGTACATCTATATACATGCAAGCAAACACTCATACACATCAAATTTTTATTGCTTTTCATGTGTATGGGTGTCTTGCCTTCATTCATATCTATACATTTTTTGAAATGTATTTATTTTTACTTTATGTGCATTGGTATTTGGCCTGCATGTATGTCTGTGTGAGAGTGCCAGATCTTGAAGTTACAGACAGTTATGAGCTGCCTTGTAGGTGCTGGGGATCGAACCTGGGTTCTCTGGAAGAGGAGCCAGTGCTCTTAACTGCTGTGCTATCTCTCCAGGCTCCCTGTCTCCTCCCATCCCTTTCAGCATGGTACTTTCCACTGCAGGCTCCCTTGTACAAAGAGCAGAATTCTTCCAGCCTCCCCTGATGGTTTCTGTGGACAGGAGAAATAAGGAAGAGATGGCCATTTGCCCAGCCTTTGTGTTTCTTCATTCATCCTTCAGCAATCAGAAGATCTGGGAGCTGAAGTGACTTGGGTAGGACCCACAGTGAACACAGGTCTTTCTGCTTCCAAAGCTGTTTTCTTACTGCCTGCAAGAGCTGGGGTCTTAGGCTCTCAGAGGTGGGGGATGGGAGAAACCTCAGCAGAGGGTTCATCTGGCTTTCTGAGGCTGGTGTGGCTGGCCAGGTCAGAGGCAGGACTGGGCGGAAATAGGCTGGGATCTGTGAGCCCTTTGGGAGTGCAGTAGCCACCTAAGTGTTCTGGGAAGACAAGAGGCTGGTCTCCCTGGAGGGAAGGCTTGGGTTGGGGAGGCTGCCAGTAGCCACACCCCGTTCTGTTTTAGACCATGATTAAGCAGGCCAGAGAAGGTTTTCTCAAGGTTCGGGGCACCTCTGCTTTCCCGAGTGCTTATTACTCAGTAGGCAGCTTGCTCTCTCAGCTCTGGACAATTGGCTCTACCTTCAGGAGGGAGGTGGGTGCTGGCTGCAGATACCTTCCCGACTGTGGTACTTCAAGAAATTACTCTGTGCTCCCTGCCCCTTGCTGGGTCCTTAGCACTGTACCTGGTACACAGTGAGAGCGCACATGACTGTTACTCTCAGCGCAGCTGTGGTTTGATGGATAAGGTGTCCATCTCCCTTTCCACATGCCTTTCCTAGCGCTCGCTCCATGTCATTTTGGTGGCTAGAGGATCCACAGAGGAACCGGACATTTCTCTCCTTAGATAGCTCCTTACCAGGGCAGGAAGGCTAGGGGAGGAAGAACCTGGGTGATGGGTTTGGTTTGGGGAGGTGGCTTTTTTAACTTGTGTGTGTGTGTGTGTGTGTGTGTGTGTGTGATTTTTATTGACAGTTTGTACTTAGAAATGTTGATGGGGAGTCGTGTGATGCTTCAGTACATACTTGTGTTGTGGAATGAGCAAATCAAGCTAATTAACCTACTTCCTCCAGTTCTCAGCATTTCGATTCGGTGAGAACACTGAAAACCCACTCTTGGCATATGCAGTGCATAATTATTAGCTGTAGATGGCGGAGCATAATTCTCCTGTCTAACTGGACCATTTTCTGACCCCCTCCTTCACGCAGGGATCCCTTTTGCTGGTGTAACCCAGTGAACTTGTCCCTGGCAGGGTGGAACCCAGGTGACACCCCCAGACAGTGGAAAGACGGTGTGACATGAACTTAAGGGCCTGAGGGAAGATTCAGTCTGTTCCCACTAGGCTGGGCCTCCTTTGGCTCTCCTCACTGTCCCTGTGCTTGGCTGCTAGCCAGAGCATTGGACTGTGATGTGGGTATCTCAGAGCCCCTGACCCCAAATACGTGCTGCCAGCCATTCTCCTACTCTCCACTATCAGGATTTAACCCAGGGCCTTCAGCACGCTCACTAGACAAGAACAGTGACGCTGAGCTACACCCTCAGCCCTAAATTTTCATTTTAACTCCTGCTGTGGTTGTTGTTACTCTCTCTCTCTGTGTGTGTGTGTGTGTGTGTGTGTGTACATGCCTCTGTGTGTGTGCACATGCCTGCCTCTGTGTGTGTGTACACATGCCTCTGTGTGTGCATTCATGCATTGCTGAGAACTTGGTCTACCACTGAGCTGTCCCCACCCCATCTTCTGAGGTTCCCCCTCACCCCACCCTCACCCGGAGCTCTTGGAGTCTCCCCTTTCTGATAGGCTGCAATCCAGGTCACTGTTCCTCTCCATGCTCAAAGGTTTTCTTTGTTTAAGTGTAGAATTGTAACATTTTGATATTTTTATTTGATATATTTATTTATGGTACTAAGGATGGAACCCATGGCCTTTACCACTGGCCCACATCTTCACCCATCCCTGCCTTGCTTTTTGTTGTTTTGTTTGAGACAGGGTCTCGTGTAACCCAGACTGGCCTTAAACTGTAGCCAGGGAGACTTTGTACTTCAGTCTTCCTTTCTAGCCTCCCAAGTGCTAGGATTACTGGCATGTGCCACAGATTCTGTCTAGGTGCTCATGCTAGGCGACATTCTACCAAACGAATCACATAGTTAGCCCCTCATCAGTCCCCCCCCCCTTTTTTTTTGGTTTTTCGAGACAGAGTTTCTCTGTGTAGCCCTGACTGTCCTGGAACTCACTCTGTAGACCAGGTCTGCTTTGAACTCACAGAGATCTTCCTGCTGGGATGAAAGACGTGTGCCACCACTACCCGGCAGTAGCAGACTTTCTTTTGGGCTACCAATGAGCTCCCAAATCATGACACAGAAACTTGTTATTATTTATAAATGCTCAGCCTCAGTTTAGACCCATCCTAGTAGTTCTTATAACTTATTATAACCTGTTCTCTTCATCTGTGTTTTGCTTCGGGACTTTTTACCTTTCTTTCATTCTGTATGTCCTTCTTGGCTGATAGCTGCCTGGATGGCTGGCCCTGGGAATCTTCCTCTCTTTCTCCCTAGTTTTTCCCTCTTTCTCTTCTCTCCTCCTACTTATTCTCTTTGCCCACCAGCCCTGCCTAACCCTCTAGTGCCTAGCTATTAGTCATTCAGCTTATTTTTGAGGGGGGGGCGTGGTTGAGACAGGGTTTCTCTGTGGATTTGGAGGCTGTCCTAGAACTAGCTCTTGTAGACCAGGCTGGTCTCAAACTCACAGAGATCTGCCTGCCTCTGCCTCCCGAGTGCTGGGATTTAAGGCGTGCACCACCAACCCCAGCCCCTCAGCTTTTTATTAGACCAATCTGGTGTACCTTATGCAGACAAGCAACACATCTTTACATCATTAAACAAATACAGCATGAACAAATGTTAACATATAATTGCCTAGTAAAACAATTATTCTACAACACATTTATTATTATTATTATTATTATTATTATTATTATTATTATTATTTATATGTTACCAGCATATAGGAATATAATTTATTTTTGTCAGTTTATTTCCTATTTCACCACTAGTGTGAATTCATTTATTCTAGTAATCCTCCAGTTGATTTATTTGGATTTTCTAGGTAAACCTGTCCTCTTCAAAGGTAATTATTGCCTTTCCTTCTGAGATGTGAGATGGGATGAGCATGGGAGACATGTCCTTTGTGGGAGGAGAGAGAGAGGCATGTTGGGACATTGGCTACATGGCCCATTCAGAGTCAGGAGAGCAAGCAAGGCTGGGGTAGGTGGCTGGGTACTGCTGCCCAAATGGCAGGCAGCGTTGGGTGGGAGGTGATGGTTCCTGCTGAGGTTGGGGACTGGAGTAAAGGGAAGAGGGCTGGCAATAAGCAGCAGGTGTCTTGGCTGCAGATCAAACAAGACAACCCGGACAGACGTGCATAGGAGGAAAATAGACAGGCTGGTGCTGGGCTTAGGTGACAGGCGCTAGCCTTGGGTATAGAGTTGGCCTTGGGCATCCAGAGCGGCTGTGGAACCAGGCAGCTCCCTGCCCTCTGCAGTGGTCTGGACTGTTGGTAGAGCCAGTAGGTGTGAGGGTTGGTGGGGCAGTCAGGGCTCTATGGTTCTTACCACATGAAGTGGGTTGGGCCTGAGAGATGGCTCAGCAGGTAGAGACCCCTGCACGCAGGCCTCACAGCCCGAGCAGGAGAGAGTTGTCCCCTGACTTCCACATCTGCGTTCACACACCAGATACATTTTTTTTAAATGAGGTGACCGAATCGTACCACCATTAAGTATCATGTTGATAGTTGGCTTCTCCGGCCCTGGCCTCCTTTGGTTTTACTGCAGAGCAGAAAGCTCATTATGGTAAATGACTTCTCAACAGCTACCATTTTTTTTTCCGCCATGATTGCCATTTTTCAGTTGACATGAAGAGCTGGTGAGCCTGGAGCTGGGGCATGTGTCTGGGTTTCCAGGACTTGGCTGGTGGAGGTGGCAGGATTGGGAGTTCAGGGCTGTCTTTGACTGTGTATCCAATCTCAGACCAGGATGAGTTACACAAGACCTTGTCTCAAGAGAAAGAAAGAAAGAAAGAAAGAAAGGAAGAAGGAAAGAAAGAGAGAAAGAGAGGAAAGAGAAAGAAAGAGAGAAAGAGAGGAAAGAGAAAGAAAGAAAGAGAGGAAAGAGAAAGAAAGAGAGAGGAAAGAGAAAGAAAAGAAAGAAAAAAGAAAGAAAGAAAGAAAGAAAGAAAGAAAGAAAGAAAGCAAGCAAGCAAGCAAGCAGGTAAAAAGGGTTCTCTGAAAGTGTTCATCTACAACTTCCCAGCCTGAAGTCAGGGTTCACCCACAGGTGGTGCTGAGCAGAGACCACATGTGTGCTGAGGTCCCGGTGGGCCTGGTAACCTGCAGGTGCTCAGTATCCCCACCACTCCCTAAACAGGGAATTGCTTTCCTTTGGTCATTCTCCGTGAGAGTGAGCACAGT